>NC_041411.2:46412633-46712633 GCF_900747795.2 Erpetoichthys calabaricus | reverse complement strand
CAAAATGCCGACTGGCTTTTTATTTTTTGTGTTCCACTATAAATGATGCTCTACTAGAATCACGTGCTCAGCAGGAAAATATGGAGCGTCTAGATAACATGCAGATCTCCGACAGACTGAAAACAAGAAGCTAGAAAAGTCAGTGAGTAGTACCACAGTACAGGCATTACCTTTCAGAATATCCATCACAAAGGCACAACTCTCACCAATGTTTGTAATGACCCAAAATTGCATGTTGAGAACACAGTGGAGGTTGCAGTCAAGGAACTGGAAAGCCAGTATGAAAATATGAGGGGTAATCACAGCAAGGAAGTTCACATGGGTCTGAGATTTATTCATTGCTTCTCAGTCTTCTATCATGATTCATGGCCAAATGATTTTGTGAGGCTTCAGAAATTCCATATAGAAATTCCTACAGTATTACAAATCATGAATGCAACACTCCATGTAGCCTAGCAACATTCAACCCACAATGCAGGGCAGGGTTATGTGTCTAGAAGTAGTGGTAGTAGTCTATGATACTGTGACGATCTCTCAAATAAAACACACAGGAGCCACTTTTCTGGGGGAATCTTCAAAATGCCGACTGGCTTTTTATTTGGTGTGTTGCGCTATAAATGATGCTCTACCGCTCCTTGTCTGGGTCATGGGGACAGCTGTGTTTTTTTTTTTTTGTTTTTTTTTTGACTGAACAACAACTGCAGTTGTTTTGAGAAGTTGTTCAAAACTGATCCTCTGGCTAGGACGTTGGATATCTCTGGATCTACGGTTCTTGAGGCTGATCCTCCAATTAGCTGTGAACAACCCAATCTCACTGAGATTGCACAGGTGGTAAATCAGCTGAGGGTAGGGAAGCCTGCAGGAATCTGTGATATCGGGGTGAACTTCTCCTGGCTGGTGGTAAAGCTATCCTCCTGGCATTGCAAGCAATCTTTGCTTCCATTTGGGAGACTGGCATCTTCCCAACTGACTGGAAAGGGAAGAGTGATCGGCTGGATTGCAGCAACTACAGGGGGATAACACTGCTCTCGTTGCCAGGTAAGGTCTTTACTAGGGTCGTCCTCAATAGGATCCGTGATCACTTGCTCACCTACCAGCGACTGGAACAGTCTGGTTTTACGCCTAAGAAGTCTACCATCAACCGCATCCTGGAACTGAGGGTTCACATGGAGCGCAAACGTGAGTATCAGCAGAGTTTCTTTGTAGCCTTTGTCGATTTTCGCAAAGCGTTCAACTCAGTTGATCAAGCTGCCCTGTGGGACATCCTGAGGATTCGCGGGATCCCCTCAAGGTTGCTGGATATCATGGCCGGCCTGTACACTGGTACTGTGAGTGTTGTGCAGAGTGGAGGCAGGACCTCTGCATTTTTCCCAGTTGATTCTGGGGTTCGTCAGGGGTGTATTCTTGCTCGTACTCTGTTCAATGCTTGTATGGACTGGGTGTTGGGCAAGGTCGTGGAGTCCAGCGGCTGTGGGACATCTGTTGGTGAAGAAAGGTTCACGGATCTTGACTTTAATGACGATGCTGTGATCTTCGCGGAGTCAATGGAGGCTCGAGAGACTGAGCGAGGAGTCTGAGTGTCTGGGCTTGCGAGTGTCCTGGGTAAAAACCAAGATCCAGGCTTTTAATGACCTCTTGGGCACAGCCATCAGCACTGTGTCTGTTTACAGAGAGAGTGTTGACCTTGTTGAGAGGTTTGCTTACCTTGGCAGTGACATTCATGTCTCTGGTGACTCTTCAATTGAAGTCAGTAGACGGATTGGGAGAGCATGGGGGGGTCATGAGGTCTCTGAAAAGGGATGTGTGGCGCTCCTGATATCTATGCATAAGGACGAAGGTCCAAGTCTTTAGAGTCCTGGTGCTTCCTGTCTTGCTATATGGTTGTGAGACATGGACGCTAACCAGTGACCTGAGATGAAGACTGGACTCCTTTGGTACTGTGTCTCTCCGGAAAATCCTTGGGTACCGCTGGTTTGACTTTGTGGCGAATGAACGGTTGCTCATGGAGTCCCAAATGAGGCACATTACCTGCATTGTGAGGGAGCGTCAGTCACGGCACTACGGCCATGTGGTGCATTTCCCCGAGGGTGATCCAGCTCATAAGATCCTCATTGTTGGGGACCCGAGTGGCTGGACCAGACCAAGGGGTTGCCCACATAACACCTGGCCGCGACAGATAGAGGGTCATTTCTGGAGGGTGGGACTGGACCGTGTGTCTGCCTGGGGGGTTGCAAACCTGGATCCCGAGTTGTTTCGTTGTGAACTAGTGCATGCCCCCCAACTTGACTTGACTTGACTTTTTTGCCTGGCTCTTCTTGCTGTTTTACCATTCGTTCCCCTCTCACCTTGATCCTGTCACTCAGCCCTCTCTAGGGAGGTGTTCTGAGCTGCTACAAAGGTCTTTCCCCCAAGACTCAACCCCCCCACAGCCCATGTAGTTGTGAGACATGTCACAATATCAACATAATATGAAATGTGTAACAAAGCCATGCCTAATCACACATGTGGTGATTTAAAGCAAATCTATGCTCCCTCAGTGTGCAGTAGACATTGTATTTGAGTGTGTTAGTTATCACTTGTTATGGGTTTGTGCACTGATAGCTTTGATAGCATTGATAGTTATTTTTTATTCTGTTAAATGAAATTTGTGATGTGCCTGGGTCATATACAGGTATGACCAAAATATATATTTTATTTCAAAAGGTAAACAAATGTTATTGACAATGCTGTTCACGTTTTTGATTTTATGCACTTATAGATGTGCCTGGGTCAGATGTGAGCAAAATGTTTTTTTTTTTTTTTAAAAGGAAAATAAATGTTTTTTTTAATACTGTGCACTATTTTTTATGCATTTTGAGATATGCCTAGGTCAAATTTGACCAAAATGTTTATTTTTCTATTTCAAAAGTGGAAAAAACAGTATTGCTACTGCCTTCGGATTCCGTCTAGTTATAGCTTTTTTATTGTTTTTTTATGCATTTTTTGATGTGCCAGCATCAGATGTGAGCACAGTTAAAAAGGAAACAATGAATAAACATTTCTTGTTATTCAGTGCTATTATTTGTATTGGTTTAAAATTTATTGTTACCTGTGGCTTACCAGCCGCTGAAAATGTTTGGCCCAGCCAAATTTCTTATAGTTGAATAGCCCTGCTCTGGACACTTCTGTCAATCTGCCAATAAAGTTTACGTGTAGATCAGTAAAGGTGCAGTCAACTCAGTCATTGTACAACATGTGTATTGCTTCATTAACAAACAAGCTTTCTAAAGCACAAGTGATTTGTCAACAACAACAACACACTGTTAACTTATTTTGACTGTAAGGAATCTATCCATCAGTGCATCAACAAACTTTTTAGTTTTCAAAAAACAAAGATTACTCCTGTGCAAAATGACAGCCAATTTCTTGTCAGAGAAATAAACAAGGTTTCCACTTCTAATTTTCTGTCCATTAACTAAAGGTTTTGTTGATCAGTACATTTCAATGTTAGGCTTTAGAGTAATACCTTGATATACAAAACATGCAAAGAAAGCCAGCAGCTCATCATAACTGACCTCAGATTTCATGTACACCTTGGAATTTAGCTTCACTGTGTGCTGCTGCACACATCTGTCTGTTACGTCTAACATGACTTTACTTACAAACTGACTGAAATTCTGTGAAAGGTCATCTGTATCTATACATTTGCCTTGCTCCCTGAATGTTGCCAAGCACTCTTATTACACAGTGCAGATTTTGAAATTAATCATAATTTACCAGTTGGGTAAACTCACCATCTTCATATGTTGAAGTAGTGATGTTCCAAGTCCACCTCTGCCATTTTTCAAATAGTTGCAATGGCTGGCACTAAATTTAAAGGTTGGTAATCTGATTTGATGACATAACTAATGAAATAGCAGTGTTAAATGCTGAAATAGTGTATAAGGAATACTTGGCATGACAGTTTTTATTATTCAGGTGTGCCATTAAGGTATAAAGTGGAAAGCATGTGAGATTCTCTGGTGACTTTTTTTGGCAATAATCAAACTAGAGGCAGCTATCTGAACGATTGTATTTAATTTCAACAGAATAGCCAGCAGAACAAATTCAAACATAAACTGCAGTAGCCCAAGAAATAAACTTAATTTTTGTCTTGCGTAGAATTCTTCTCAGTAATCGGGGTTAGATAGCATGTACAGAAATAAACACGTAAGAAGACATTAAAGAAGCATTAAAAGAATTGAGACATTTATTTATGCTTCTGTATGTTAATGTTGTGGGTGTCTTGCTGTCAAAATAAAACCTTAGCTGAACAATAAACATTTTATTCACTTTCCGGGAGATAATATAAAAGAAATGTACCTTAAAAATGAATTCCTGAAGTTATCCAGATTAAGTCCATGTTGAACATTGCCTTAGACTTTAAGTACATTGAATCACAGTTCAGTTCACTGATGATATATACAGTATATGGCAGATTGTATCAGAAAGGACAGAATATAAAAGAAGGAAATTGTAGGAGATTAATCCAAAACTGAAAAGATTTTTTTGTCATATTTCAATGTTCTCACAATTTGATGTGTGCACTATTCCAAGGTTCTATTTGTAGGATTGTTTTTTTCTATTTATTGTTGAAATGTTCTTTATTGTCAAAATTCAATAAAGTAGGTTATTAATATTATTATTATTATTAATGAATCACTTATTTTCTTGCATGCTTTTTATATTTTTTGTATTGTTTGGTTAATGTTGTTACACAGTTATTATACTATTATAGACTTTAAGCATGATACATTTTTAAATTCTGTCTTCTTTAGCCTTTATATATGTATGTGCTTTTTTGGTGGCAGATTCTAACTGGAGAAGACTGGAACTCTGTAATGTATGATGGAATTAAAGCCTATGGTGGTCCATCCTTCCCAGGAATGTTGGTCTGCATATATTTCATCATTCTTTTCATTTGTGGAAACTGTATCCTCTTTGCTGAACTATTAGGTATGTGAATCACCAATATGGATTGGTGATTCCAAATTTGCTCCAGTGTGAGTGAGTGTATGTCCATGTGTGAGCCATACAGTGGGCACCTGTACAGGAGGTCTTCCTGCTTTGTGCCCTGCACTGCTGAGATAGGCACCAGCCCCTGAATTGCATTAGGTGAGTTTGAGAATGTATAGGTATGTATTACATGCTCCCATTTCTGTAATATTTAGTTAACTTGCTTTTTATTTTGTTTTGAACTTCATAGTCCCTTAATATTCCTCATTATCAAATTTAATTTAATTGAAAATACATTTGAGACAAATTACTGTGTATATTGTTTTCCTTTATTATGTAATTTGTCCTATTTACAAGTTTTGATTTGGTGTGAGACAATATGAAAATGAATTTACAATAACAAGATTAATAATTTATCTAGAATATTACATTCTTTCTTATTCTTAAAATGCTGGTTTGCTGCATTTTACAGATGTTTTATTTTCTTCCGTAACTCCTTTAATGATCAGACATACTGCTAAATGTTTTCTTGGCCATTGCTGTTGACAATCTGGCAGATGCTGAAAGCCTTACTTCAGCCCAGAAAGAGGAAGAAGAAGAGAAGGAGAGAAAGAAATTGGCAAGGTATGTGAATGGTATCTGACTTCACTACCCTTCACCAAATATTTTCAAGTTGTGTGATTTGTTGTTAAAAGAGAAAGCTCTAAACTATTCTTATATACGTTTCAGAAATCCTTCCTCTCTTAAGTTACTGAGGAGGTGGTTAGAATCTGTTTGTCTCACTTTGTGTCTAGCAGTGATTAGCAGAACAGCAAAGGTCTAGTTTAACATGAAGTTGCATGAAGTCGCCTCTTAAAATACATGTAAATTCACAATTGCTATGAATTTCCTAAACATTAATTTAGAAGTGTTTTTTAAATTTACTGTGTGATTATTTATTACTAGTTAAATTATTTAAAAAAATACATTTTTAATTTGTAGATGTGGTTATAACCTTAGCAAATAATAAAGAAAAATTATAGGACTCACCCTAATTATATTTTTTAAGGACTGCAAGTTCAAAGAAACAGCCAGAAAATGAGAAGCCACCAGTGGAGCAACAGAAAAATGAAGAAAAAATTGAGCTAAAGTCAATTACTGCAGACGGAGAAGTAAATACTAGAATAAAGGTAAGCCAGTTGTTTTTTGTTGATTTACATTCATTAAACAATAATACTGCATTGTAATAAAAATGTTTTGACCAAACCAGTGCTTATGAGTCAAGAACCATGATGGTAAACTGAGCGTGTTAATTTTAGTAAGCTAGTACAAGAAAATCTGGTAACCAACTGGTAGTTAAAATAATAGTTTCTTGTTTACCAAAATAGATCTTATTTACTATGTGCCTTGTTAATTAATGAGTACATCTGTTATTAAGTGATAGCTGAGATTTGAAAAAATAAATTCAACAAAAATTGATAGGCTGCTTGTTTTTTGTAAATTTCATTTTGTTTAATTTTGAATCATTTTATTTAAGAGAATGATGCCAAATAAAAGTGAAGGACATTAGCCATTGCACTGCATTCTATGAGAACATAAGAAATTTGACAAACAAGCGGAGAGCATTCAGTCAGTCAAGCTTGTTTGTTTAGCTAATAGCTAAGCTGTCCAAATATCTCATCCTGATAATTCTTAAAGGTTCTCTAGGTTTCTGCTTAAGCTACATACCTCATTAGTTCCAAATTTCCATAACTGTCAACATAAAGAAGTGCTTCCTAACTTCATAACTAATGCACTTCCCCTTAATTCCCCTTAAGCACATGATTAACCGTTAAGTTGAATTATCTAATAAAACTTAATAATTACCCAAGTTTGTCAGAGTTAGATATGTCCTCAAGTCCTGAGATACACTTGGTTGCTTTCTTCCTTACAGCTTCATGTGCTGCTATGTATCTTTTGTAGTGTGGCGACCAGAACTGCACACAATTATCCAGAAGTGGTCTTACTAGTGCATTTTTTAGTCTGAGCATAATGTCCCTATTTTTACATTCAACAGTTTTTACAATAAGGTAAAGATGCCAGGCGTTTGTTATTGACATTACGTCATTAGATATTTTTATGTAGCATCAAGGTAAGATATCACAAAGCATCTGAATTGTGTCAGTAGGTGCACCGTTTATATGGACTCAATTACAGGTTATATTTTGGTAGATAGCCTCTTGTTCACTTTTCTTTGCTTTCTTAACCTGATATAATTTAATGGACATTTTTACCCATCTGTTTTAAGGAAAAATTATTTAATTTGGGAGTACTGTTTGCCCTTGGCCTCCTAATTTTCTGACATTATTTTCAATATAATCCCTTTTAGACTTGTTCTCAAAGCTCTTTTGTGCCAACTTCTTATGCCCTGAGGGCATTTTTCAGCAATTTCCACCTGAGGGGAGAACACCATAATAAAGCCTATTATACAATAAATAAAAAGGAAGGACAATCATTTTTCCACAATAATATGACATATAACTTCTCAAATGTGATAAAAAATTGTTTTAGTGTCAAATTTGAACATTCTTTTACTCAAAAACTGAAACCACGATAGCAAAAAAAACATAGCCCAACACTATAATTTTTCCAAATTTTTGTTATAAAATACAGTATATTTAAAGTCCAGACAATGTCAGGCGAGTTTTTCAACTTTGAGGTGTTCCCAGACCTGTTAGCTGTTCCTGTGAAAAGTTTCATATTGATAACACACAGACACACAGCATATGGCACTATGGATACCAAAACCCCCTCTCCACTCTAGAACTTTACAGTTAGGGATACCCAAACTGTAAACATAAATAATATAAAATGTACAGTATATAAAATACTGTAAAACAGTGCTTCCCAAACTCGGTCCTGGGGACCCACTGTGGCTGCAGGTTTTTGTTCTAACCAGATTCATAATCAGTGTCAATACCTGATAACACTGATCTTATTTAATTAGCTGGTATTTTTGTCTTTTATTCTACATTCAGAAAAACACAGCAGCATGAAGTTTACGTTTATATGACCTTTAGAAATACTTTTACTTTTGCTATAGATTTAAATGCTTAACTCTCTTTTGTTGATTCATTATATTTCGCCCTTTCTTTGCCCTTTCTCTGTGCAGTTTTCCCCCTTTATTGTATTTTATGAATGACAATTAAAAACAAGCAGAGCACTGCTATAAAACATTTATATAACATAAAAATAGCTTCTCATATACATATATATATATATACACACACACACACACACACACGTGCACGCACACACACACACGCACGCACACACCCCCCAAAAACAAAGCACAATTTTTGTTTATTTTGTTTATTTTTATTCTTTTTTTCAAACACATCACAAGAATGGACAGAAGACTTAATAAGGGTTGGGACAGCCATCCTTTTATTATGCCCTAGCTGCTTAAATATCATTGAGTTGTGTACAAAATAGAACTGAAACCAGGTTGCAAAGATGGCGGTTTTAAAGGTCTGGACCGGAAGTTGATGTCATTGGGACAGGAAGTGCCATCATCATGGTGGCCGGAACCAGAAGTGACATCGTCATTGGGTGCTGGAACTGGAAGTGATGCCATCACAGGGTGCTGAAACTGGAAGTGACATCATCACGGGTGCTGGAACCCTGTGGGATTTCCCGTGAATGGCCTGCAGAGGATTGAGAGAAAAAGTCAGTGCACCTCACCACCCCCTAGTCAGGCATGGAATAGTCACTATTTGGACCTTTCAGCTGCCTCCCATGCACACATGTGTGACAATGGGCATGTTCTACATCATTGGAAACATCTCAGTCGCACCTATACAATGGTATAAAGCATGCAATGGCATAACCCACAAAACCAGAGGAACCTGACCAAAAATGTCAGACTGCTAATGCCAAGCTGGCATGCATAGTCACTCTATAACAGAGAATGTCTTGCTAATGCGTCATCCCACAGTGACAAGCTTGAGCTAGTTTTATTCAGTAGAATCTGATATATAACATGTCTATATTCGCTGTTGGTTTGTGACATTATATGCAACAACACACAAAATGTCCGCTGAATGGCTTGGCATCAGAGGTTGATTTGTATGGGAGGACGTCAGCTTTTGTAAAAACACGGCCACAAGATAGTAACAGTGTTGTTAGAAACGTATAGGACTCAACTATCCATTGGTGTGAAGTTTGAAAAGGTAGGATCCAATGAGCAAGAACAACTCCTGCCAGAAACGCCAGATAGTAGGTGCCAACCTCGTCCTCCATGTCCTGCCTTTGTGTCAGATTACTCAGCGCTGTTTCCACATAGTGACACGAGCATATGGCTTGTTGCAGTCATGTCAACCTGATGTATGTAATCATATGTCTTTTGTATAATTTTGCTTTTGTTTTGTGGAGTTACATGTACAAGCATGAAAAATCAGATGATAATTGTGTTGGTTTTGTGCCCGTGTGGGCTGGGTGTTCGGTTGAACTGACTGTTGATGGCATCGTTTGAAATCTTTGACCTTTCAATTGATGTATGAAACATGGTATTCCTTGTTCAGAATAATTACTAGGTTTTTTTTTTTTTTTAACATGGCACATGTATGATTTCATGCCAGATTAAAAGTCAACTGTATATACTGTAACAATGTGATTATTATGAGTGTGTAGTAGACCCCCGTTGCTTTCAAACAAGGTATGATTAATTTAAGGGAATCAATGAAAAAGCAAATTAATAATGATTTGTTAATTATTTGTAGAATAATTGAAGTTTGGTATAAAATACAAGTAGTAGATATCATATTTTAGACTCTTGTCATTAGTGTGGATTTACTAATGTGGTAAGTGTAAGGAGTGGAAGTGTTAATGAAACGATAGCTTATATTTGAGAAATTATTAAGTCATTGATATTAATACTAAGCAATTCTGTAATTTGTTTTAGATTTCGTATTCGTCAATATAATACTTTCAGTCCATACAGACTATTAATAGTGTTACTTTGGTGAACTCTGTTTATTCTCAAACATATGCTATTAATTTATAATTTATGACAGTGGATGTTTTTTTTCACATCAAGATGAACATTTTTCACTTGAATGCCTTCGTATTTAACAGAGCGACTATGTATAAGTCTTTTTTCATATACAAATAGTAGCAAGTATTTGAGAGCACAGTATATAAAAACATAAAGACTATTATTATTTAAACATCTCATAGTTTTGGATCAAAATTCAGAGACAGAAAAAGCTAAAGTATTTACCTGTTTATCGTGTAATCAATTAAAGATGTACATCTTTTCTTTATGTATGTTTAAATAACAGATTGGAACGGATGAGTTCCCAGTTGATGAAAATGAAGAAAAGAAATCATATTCTGGAAGTGACATTTCAGGTGAATGCTGATCTATATCTCAATTTCATATAAAGATATTATTCCAGTTTTATAACTGTCACCAATATTACTAAACTGTCAGTTTATCATTTTAAAATATTTCATAATTTAAAGAAAAAAGGTCCATGAGTGTAGTTCAGTTTTTAATTGAATGCTGCTGTTGTCTATCAGGTTAAAAGTGTTTGTCTTCATTATGGTTTAGTTGTAAGCATTTACTTCTGGTGTAGATGGGCCTTAACATACTTTTTTAACACTCTCAGACCCTCTTAATCAAATTCAGGGTTGCTGAGACAAGAGTCTGTACTGGCAACTTTTGGAACAAGACATCGCTAGGTAGGAAAATAATCCACTGCACAGCCCACTCAAGTAGAAGCTAATTCCATACGTTCCATAGGTATCCTTCTTGATGAATTCAATAAAATTCCACATACTAGAACGGTTTAGTCTCAACTTTCTTGCTCTCTATTATCCAATGCCTATTCTAATATTCTATCAAAAATTCAATGAGTGCTTAGTTTGTGAAGTACATTTTGTTTTTGTTTTTTATTAACTGCAATGTCTACTGCAGTTTGGTTTCTGGAAAAGCCATTTTACAACAGCTGCTTGAGTTTTAGTAGAAAATGGTCTTGGCTCTACTCAGGTTCCCTCTGTGATGTCCTAATTCCAGGGGTGTCCAACTTCAATCCTGGAGGGCCATAGTTATTGCAGGTTTTCATTCTAAACATTCTGAATCAGTGACCAGTTTTGGCTGCTAATTGATTATTTTACCTTAATTTTAATTGGTTTACTGTTTAAGACTGAGAACCCTTAATTGTTTCCTTTATCCTTAATTTTCTGCCAAATGATAGTGAGATACAAAACAAGACAACACATGACCAGCTAACCTGTGTCCATCATACAATATCTTAAAATAAAGGAATGTGAAAGTCTCAGTAATGTTGGTCTGCTTACGTCCACAAAACATTTTGACAGTACTCTTTAAAACAAGAAAACCAACCGTTTTTTCGAAATTTCTGCTGTTGCAGAATGAGAACACCAACATGGCATGTAAATAAGTAATGGGTTTAATTGATTAATAGAATCAGCTTCTAATTAAGAGGTTGGCTGCAGTGGAATTAGTTGGAGTTTGAGGCCCCAAATTTGGTTATGTGTTAGCTCACTTTACATCTTTTTTTTTGGCTGTCATTTAAGGATAAAAGAAGAAATTCAGATGATTGAGTCTTAAAAAACAAGACAAAATGAAGGGTAATAAGTCATTTAACAATAGAAATCAGACACTGACTAAGAAAGTGGCTGGAAGGAAAACCCACAGCTACTACAGTCATTCAGGATTGGAGTTGGACACCTACCTCTGTTCTAATCTTGCTTTACAACACATTTAATATAGTTAACTACTACTTGCTTCTTGTTATGTCCCAACAGCTATTCCTCAAGATTTGCTGCTAAGCATTTTCTTATCCCTCTCTGTATTTGTTCAGTAAGCACAATTTTCTGTTCTTGGCTTCTCTTTCCCATAATCTTCTCACCTTGGCCAGATCTTATGTTCAGTCATTTCTTTCCGCTCCTGTTTTTACCAAGATCTCCAACTACTTTTCTACCATTTCATTGTGGAAGAATAATCATCACATTAATCTTGACTTCTTCAAGTCTGGGACCTTTTGATTACCATCTCTTTGCCCATCTACAGGACATTCTCTACTCTTTGTCTTTAATAATGTTACCTTCTTGCTGCCATTTTGGCAACCTTGTTGGTTATTTTAAAATTTTTCAAAATCCAACCATATTTCACTACCTACTGTATATTATTTAACCCTGTGTAGTCTACTTGAGCTGATGAGGATCCCAGCTAATGCTAGATGACCTCTCTATTTAATCCAAGTAACTTTTGCCACAATAGTGCATTCTTTTCTTAATATTACCCACAAGATTCTTTTATTTCACTCTCTCACCTAAATTCCTAATGCTGCTGGCATCTAATTGAAAACTCCTGTCTTGACTTACAGATTCTTGCATGGTTCTCCACCTTTCTTCCTATAGTCTCTAGTGTCTCTGTGTGTTTTTAGTAGAATTTCTTATTATCTTTTGGTCTGCGTAATGCCTTGTCTCAGTTCAAGTCATGGGATGAGGTTTCTGAGACCATTCTATTTGATTGCGGTCTTGTTCTTTCCCACTCCCGGTCTGTAGAATTATACTGTCCCTCTGAAACATCACCTGTTTATTTTTTGTTGATGTTTTTTATTTTGTACTAAGGTTTAAAAATAATTATAATAGTCTACTTTTTGTGAGGTGGTTTAGGTAAAATGATTTTCTGAGAAAATTGTAATTGTAATAATTTAAATTTTAGTGCTATCTGTTTGTCTGTGTTTGTAGGTGATGAAGAGGAAGAACCTGATATGCCTGTTGGTCCTCGACCTCGGCCACTCTCTGAACTCCATCTAAAGGAAAAAGTTGTTCCTATGCCTCAAGCCCGTGCCTTCTTTATCTTCAGCCACACTAACAAGTACGTACATCATTATGAGGCTCAACAAACAGATGAAGAAAAACCTCTCTTGAACTAAATAAAGATCTCTAACCTTGCCTTATAACTAAAAGCTTTACATTTTAAATATATTATATATATATATGCATAAATAATATTGTAGTATAATTTTTAATGCATTAAAATTATTCTTACAGTGTAACAGACTTCATTACAATGAAGTTCACAGCTCCATTCGTTTAGTGTATCAAGGTTCTCTTTAGAAATTGTACTCTATTTTTAGTGAGATTAATTTTTTTGGGGTATTGGGGCCACAAACAGAACTCTACCGATTGAACAGATATGCAACAGTAACAAGGGTTGGATCATGATAGACCAAAACTCCTACTTTACATTCCACACCATCTCCCGTTTCAGTGTATCAGTAGCTGCGTTTCCATTGCAGTTATGAGTAAAATAGCAGGAACAGTTCTGACAAGTCGTCAAAACGCAAATGCGTCTGTGTTCCTGTTGAGCAATTTTATACAAATAAAGTTTGTTTTATCACCAGAAATTAAAAAGGTGACCGATATGATGGGTGTCGATTCTGTTATTTCACTTGCGCCTACAGTCGCCATGTTCGTTTTTAATCAGAGGCAATGAGAGAGAGTGAATACGATGAAGGGAAGGCAAACTACCTATACTTGGCAAAAGCCATGTATTTTGGATTTCTTTGAAATTGTCCACAGTGATTTTTCTAAGAAGTTGTGGGTACAGAATTTTTGGATGAGCAGCTCAACATCCATGGAATTATGCAGCTCCATAGGCCCACTTGTGTCCCATGGCATAACGGAGGGAGACAGTCCCAACTGAAAAGTGCATGCCTATCACACTGTCTACCTGTGCTGAGTACAAGGTTATTACCAAGACTTTTGGTGTGAGCAACACCACCATTCGCAGGTGTGTATATGGGGTGTGTCAGGCCATATTCTTCAATCTGATGAGGCAATACATCACTTTACCTGATGTGAAAAAATACCTCAGGTGTATGGTGCAATTGACGGCTCACATATCCCTGATTATGTTTGACATCTGTTGTTCTGCAGGCGGTTCTTGATGACAGATTAATGATCAATGACATTTGTGTTTGATCACCCGGTAGTGCTCATGATGCTGCCATATTCATGTCTTGTGACCTAAATTTGAAAAAAAAACTGTTTCCATTACAGTTTTATGAAATATTGCTTTGTCGAATTGCCCCAAAAACCACCTCAAGCGAGCGTATAAACTGTTTACAAATTTTGAGAGTTTTTTTCGAAATTCATGTGGAAAAATGTTTTTGTTTTTCTCTGCAATTTCAAAATGTGCATTAAGAAGGTTGATGGAAACATGGCTTGTGTACGCTGATATCGTACAAAAACAAAAAAAAATGCACCCGTTTACATATGCCAGAAATAGAAAATATGTATAAGTTCATCAAGACATGTATGCTGGGGTGGGAAAAAAATCTGTTCAGTTGCAAAAATTTTGAGGACAACAATTTTAGACTACCGCGTTCATCTAAAACTAAAAAACTTTTTTTTTTTTTATGCCCAAGACTAGAAAATTGACACAGGTGAAACTATAGTTCTATTTGTATATGTATTTCTAGAGTAGTGTAGATAATTTGTCCAAACAAATTACATTATTAAATATCCTCTTTCCAACAAAAGTAAATGTGTTATTCTACAGTCTATTACTTGCACTTGTATAATAATGCATAATTTGCTCTTTTGCACATGGTTAGCTTTTTTTGGAAGGTACGCATGTGTGCTAACTTCATCTACTGGGTGCCAAAAGGACCTTTTTTGTGTCACAGAAGAAAAATAGTTCATCCCCAGGTTCATGCAGCACTTTCCATTTCAAATGCTAAACCAGGAGTCGCTTTGGATTTTACACACTCAACACAAAGCTCAACTTGAACATGGCAACTTGAAAAATCTGCCATAGAGAAATAAGATTGTGTGTAAATACCGTTAATATATATGTGCATCTTACTTGACAACACCTGCAGTTAAGCTAGGATGAAGCCCAATCTGCAAAATGTTAACAAGCCAACAAATGCACTTGTGACAGTGAGAAACAGATAACGAATCTCATTGCATCCTTTATTTGCAAGTATGTCTGTCTTGTGGATGAAGGTTCGAGGCAAACAGCAGGCAGACAGCAGATGTAGAGTAAAAAGCAATTTCTTTATTCTTGGTGGCAGAGAGACCACTCCAGCCCTGTCAGCTAGTGTCACTGACAGTCATCAGCAATAGCCCAATCTTGGGGGGTGGGGGGGGGGTGAGTTTCCTTTTTATAACAGAAATTTTTATATCTTACAGAGATAGCTTACCATGAGACAAGGTTACACAATTCTTTGGGGGGATTCAGTAATATGCCCAAAAATTACAACACATTTGTTGAACCACTAAAGGAGAAGTGAAAAAGCCTGTTGCTGTTGATTTTACAATCCTAGATGTTTGTTAAGATTAACAGTTTCCTGAGTACAGACTAAAAGGTCAGCAGTTTGACAGAAGTGTTGCAAGTTTGTCCTTTTAGTTTTGGATACACACTTAATTTTTATATGTAAGTCTAATTAATAAACAATTAATCCATAGCTTATTAATACAAACTAGTAATATACTTATACTGTTAAATGATTATACAGTTAATGGTTTCTATTTTTTAACAATCTTAATGCATTCATATGGTTAACACAAAGAATTCTTATACTTGCAAATATGTACATATACAATTTCGTAGCATAAGCTGGGTTGCATAATAATATATTTTCCATCCACCCAAATGCACACAGATAGTAATCATCAAGGCATTTTAGACTTGTTTATCTAAGTACAAAAATTTCATTGCACTAAGGCATAGTCACGAAATCTTCTTCCCCTCCCTTGAACTAGGTCAAAAGGTCCTCAGCCCAAGATTCTTTGTTCAACTATTATTTAATATATTAAGATTTTTATTATTCCACAGTCTCTACAGTATTGTAGTAAAAGCAAGCTTTCAAAACATCATTTATACATTGAAACAGAGGTACATTACTGTATAACATCATGGTGGTTTTCTTCTGATACAGCAGTGCCTGAAATATACAATGAAACAAAACCAGAAATGAAGACGTCCTTAAGCAATATAGGTACAGTTTTACTTTGTGTAGTGACTCTGCATGTGAGAGAGGCAGGCAAGTTTCAGCAGCAGTAGGTCAGACTATGCCGGGATGAGCCGTGCATGCTGAAGGATCTTAAAAAATGAGAATATGAGGTTCAATTCGGACCCATCAAAGCAAACAGTCCTTACT
Organism: Erpetoichthys calabaricus; assembly: GCF_900747795.2. NCBI lineage: Eukaryota > Metazoa > Chordata > Cladistia > Polypteriformes > Polypteridae > Erpetoichthys > Erpetoichthys calabaricus. Next base: position 46,696,494 of record NC_041411.2, on the reverse strand, counting down.
AGGATAGTTTTGCGAATATTTTAACAACGGGAAATACATTCAGTTTCGCTTAAATTGGTGGCTCTTCACTTTTAAGGTAAAAGTAGCCCAGGACCAGGTTGACACCCTTGATGCCCAACCCCCTCACTTCCCATGCCATAAAACCTTGAGTCAGGTCCCAAGGGAATATAGACCTCTACATTGAGACATGCTGTTTGTTTAGACAAAAATGTGTTTGTGCACATTATAACATATTTAAAACACAATTTAATAATTACATGGTTTTATGGGATGAAAGACAAATCAGACTAATTAATCACTGTGTATTTCAGGAATTTAAGTCCTCTCTTTATAAAATGTGCCATCAGAAGAAACCAGAAAAAATTAGCAGGTTTTTAGCAGGGTTTTATCAATTGATTTTTATTTGTTTATTTTGGCGCAAATGATCCTCAATCTGTGGGTGGCAGATTGAAACAGAATGTATAGCTTGTCCTATCAAACAGATTTTGATCATGAATAACAGAGATCAAAAAAATGCCTTTCTTTTAAGGAGCAAAACAAAATGTCATGCATATTAGCAAATTCTTTCTCCAAAGTTTTAGTTAGTAAAGCAAAGTTAAAGTCAAAATGAAATAACATGTTAGTTTGCTCAAGCACTAGTCTGTTCTGAAGTTGTTTTCTTAAATACTCTTTAAGTTTGGACACAGTGAAATGTGTGCTGCCATCTTTTATGCCATAGTCGCCATGATGTAAAAAGTCACATGACATGTTCATAACATGCATAGCATCCACAAATCATTATAGATGTTAAATTATGTAAAATGGGTGTGCATAAAATGTCATAACATCATCAAAATGATAAAACCCTAAATGATCAGAAATAAAAAATTAATGACATACAAAAATGTTCAACAGTATCAGTAACACTAAGCAGATAATTAATCTTTCAGACACTCACGTTACAAGTATACTGACGTTATCTTTGCACTGCTAGATTACTGTATATTAAATAAGCTTTGGTGAATAATCTTGAATTTCCATCATCCACAAACTTTGTCAAAGTAATGAAATAGCAGTAAAATCTTTTGTTTTACATCAACTACTAAAAACTATGTATTTTTTATCTCTTTTCAGATTCCGCATTTTTTGCCATAAGACTGTAAACCACAACATTTTCACCAACTTAATTCTCTTCTTCATTCTGCTAAGCAGTATTTCCTTGGCAGCTGAGGATCCAGTGAGAAATGACTCTTTCAGAAATAGGGTAATTATTTACCTTTTATGCTTTATATTTTCATCTCAAACAGTAGAAAACTTTTGCCATTTAATGGTCACACATGCAAATAATTTCACTATCCTCTGTACATATGAAAATAAATTTGAAATTGAACATGATTTTCAGCATTAAAATGAGTGCATTATTACTTTTAAATAACAAAACAAAATGTGAAAGTAATCATGAAGTTATTCTAAGGTGGCATGAGTATTATTTAAGGTTTTTTAGAGCACTTCATGGATATTTTCCTCAACTTTTATTTTGGTTGAGCCCCAATGCTTTGTACATCACTTGAGGATGTGGATAAAGATATTGAGATAATGTGAGATGTACTGTGTGTGTCACTATTTTTCTACATTCTGTGTTCTACTTTTTACACTAGGAAGTGTATCAGAGTCCCAGACACAACTGCCAACATAGAGTCCAACAAAGGTTAATTTATTTGTCAAAGTACCTTTGTTAAACTTCTTTGTAAAGAGCACAACATATTCGTATCCTTCTTTCTTTTCTTTCTTTCTCCCCTCCGCTCCACTACAGGCGAATTTTGTGTATTTCCAGTCCCAACTCAGACTCCCTGGCAGAGGTGGAGAAGCTCCTTTTAAGCCGTGGACCTGGAGTAATTCCGGTGTAACAATATGTCCTCCTGGAAACACCTCCAGGTCAGGCAGAACCTGTTGGGAACTGGGGAGCCTGTAACTATCAGCTCCCTTTACTGGCACCCAAGAACCCCCATCATGGATGCCCACCAGAACTCCAGTCCCTATATGGCTCTGCAGGCGTCCAAATTGGAACCAAACTAGAGCGATGCTGCCACCCAACCTTCCAGGGGTTGGGATACTATGAGAGACAGGCTTCCTCAGTTATTCTGTGGTGACCCCCTGTCCAGAGAAGGTATCACCAACCACCTTGGCCAGGATACCTGTCACTCCACTTCCTTCTTTATAAATATCTATATTACATTTTTCTTGTCAGTAAATATAATTTTTTTTTGATTTTGTGGTTTGTGAATGAAGTTTTCTCTAAAGTAAAAGTGTACCTGCCAGGCTGCAGACCTAAAGAACAGAAATAAACAGAAACTGACAACTTTTTACCAGTCATCCCCATCATGGTTAAAATATAAAATGAAAACAAATTGCCATTTTGTGGCTTTATATTGAATTGTTGTGATTAATTGGAAAAACATATCCTGTTATTATGCTCCTAGTTTTGTACCAATTGCTGATTAATGTTTTCATTTTGTTTCTTGAGGTATTATTGTTGCTAGTTTTACTGTATCAATGATGCTGCTTTGCCACACGTGATGCCACATGATGTAATTTACTGGCAAGTATTTAAGAACAGTGGCATGCTTCATTTATGTATATAAAAACACACACACACACACAAAATATCTGGTTATTTAGGGCAAGTAGTAAAGGAAGTTAGTAATATTTTGATTTTCTGTTTGGCAGTTCTATTTTTTTTAATGTGTTTTGGCAATTGTTTCTTTGACTTAGTGGTTCTGACTGTTCTTTGTTTAGTCCCTTTCTGGTACCTTCATTTCATAGTCTACACTAAACATTTGTCCTTTGGAACATGATGTTTCTTCACATTATGACACTTTCTGTGCACTGCAGCAAAATTAGGAATGAATCAAAGCTCTGCAGCACAGCTACTCAGTTATGTCCAGTGGCTACAGGTTTTTGATTTAATCAATTTCTTTTTTACTACTAAAGGAATGTTTTTTTCGGGGGCCTGCCTTTAATTAACTCATTTGTTATGATTTTGAACATTTAATTGCCTATTATAATTTTAAACAGCTTCAATTCTGTTTTAATTGTTGCCTGTTTTCTTAACCAGCCATTAGTTCATAATGAGGTTCAAATGACAAAGGAACCAACCACCAGCTCTCCAGCTAACATGCTTCCATTTAAACCTGTGTATATATGCATCATGAAGTGTCTATGTCAATAAAATGTTTAGAAATAAATACAAGAGAATGAAAGGACCAAGGGGTACAAATCTATTCTGGACTACAAAAGATATGGATACTGTTTTTAAAATGTGATAAAGGTTTGTCTTAGCAGAATTAAAACACCAACAAACCATATAATTAAATGCCAAGTTTTGTTATCTGCTAAGTCTGGTGTTTAATTGTGAAAACTGGTTGGAACAAAAACTTGCAACCCTACAGGACTGTAGTTAAGGATACCTACCTTACAGGATTTGCAATAATAGTAAGCAAAGTTGTACCATTCTAAAGGTGTTAAATAGGTCTCATTAGGAACATGCTGAAATTTAAAAAATGAGAGCATTTTGTAAATCTGGTTTAATTAGCATCTAAATAAGAAGTCAGAACTTCTCCAAAAAGAAGTACCGCGTTTCAAACGTTTATTCTAAAAAAACGCTACAAAATAAAATAAATTTCATTATGACACAAGAAAGGGCATACAAAATAGATTTTTTTTCACTGTGTTTTAAAAATGATGTCTTCAAGGTGGTGGCCATCGTTAGCGATACACTCACTGAGACGATTTCTGAACACTCACATGACTCATTCGGCCATTTCAAGAGGAACAGCGGCAATTTGGAGAATAGTGTCTTTGAGGGCTTCAAGGATTTGAGGTTGGTGTGTGTAGACCTTCGACTTGAGATAATCCCACAAGAAGACGTCACACGGATTGAGATCAGGCGAATGTGAAGGCCACCATCTCACACAGGGAGATCAGCTTCCCCGGAAACATCTCCTGCAAAACTTGCATGGATCTCGCACCATATGAGCTGTTGCTCCATCCTGTTGAAACTAGGTATCCACCACACCACAAGTTCTCTAGCATTTCAGTGTAACATTCTGAAGTGATGGTGACTGTTTCTCCCACCTCCTGAAAAACTAAGGGCCTACAATACCAAATTCTGCAATGGTGCACCAAACTGTAACACGCTCACTGTGCAGGGGTCTCTGATGAAGTTCACGAGGGCTGGTTTCAGCCCAATAGTGAAAGTTTTGCTTATTTACGCAACCATTCAAATGGAAATGTGTATCTTCACTGCACATGACGATGGCATCTTGATGAACGGTTTGCAGAAGATTTGCCCAGAACTCTCTACTGCTCTCCCAGCCTCTCTCAGTGAGATTCTCCACTACCATCATTTTGTATGGATGGAAATTAAGGTCCTCATGCAATATCCTCCTCAAAGGTGTGTTGGAAATGCCTAAGGCGAAAGCAAGCTTGCACTCTGAATGTCTAGGAGACTGCAAAATTGTTGCCGTTACAATGTTGTAACCGTCTGTCTAAATTTAACCAACCACCCACTGAGGAATTGTTTTCCAATTTGGGACGTCATTGTTAGGAGGAATGCTGAACTGCATTCCGAAATCGCATTGCTTAGTGATGATGGATTCATTTTTTTGAAGAATGCTTCAACAGCAAAAGCACAGTGCGCACCTGACCAAGGCATGTTGCCAATTGAAAACTACAAGGGATCCCTATCAAAGGACCTGCACCCCAACCAAGTCGGCTGCCTCTACCTCACGCAATGACCTTGAGAAATGTGGTACTTCATTTTGGCTCACACTGCATTTTTTAATCTGTTAAGGTTTCCCCTAAACTACTTAATCTTTGTATGAACTGCTATCTGGGATCTGTTTTGATTTTGTTTCTCCTTATTTCTCAAAGGTTTAATCAAATTAATTATTTATTCTTTAGCTAAATGAAATATGGATCATCATATTTGTCAGCTGACTGAATTTTGAAGAGCTAGGGTAGCAGTTCATATGGCCGTCTGTCTTTAAATAGGTTCAGTTCCCTAAACTTTTCAATAGGAAATACTCTAAATCTGTGGGATATCCATGTCTCATGTTCTAAATGGATTGTTAGAACAGGGAAGAAATGCGAATTTCAGTTTAAGAAAAGTTAATTAATAGGTAAAAGTGCACACAAATCAGCCTTGCCTTTCTCCGTTTTTGGGCCACACGTGACAGTAAGGCTATTTTTCAAAAAATGACCCAAGCATGTGTGCTGTAATAAGCAAAATAGTAAGATTATAACATAAGGAAGACAGAAGTGGAAGCATATTCATCTATAAAAGTAGTACAAACTTATGAATGGTATCCCACCATCTTAATTATTTCTGTATGTAAAGAATTTTCCAGAATGAGTAAACAGAGATGTTTACTGGCATATCTGGAAAGAGAAGGATGAGCATGTTTTGTGTTCCTTTGTCCAGTTCGTTTTTGGTTTGCTTGCATCTTCTGCTTTACTACATTTACAGTCCTTCAGGTTCTCTTTTCCTCTGGCCTTTTGTTGCAGGCCATGCTCTGAGTATTGGGGTCCTGCTATGGATCAGAAGTTTAACGCAGGGCTTCACAGAGAGAGAGAGAGAGAGGTGAGATTGGGTTATTAAGGGAGGAGTGGGCATTTTGCCTTTAGCTTCTTGATGTTCTCATTAGCCCAGTCTTTTGTGTGATAATTGCCACATACAGTAGTTTTTGGTTGACAAATGTTGACCTGTAGAACCTAAGTATACCAATAGAAAGATCATTTTATTGTAATTGATACTTGCTTTAAAGATAAGAGATCAAGATGATGCATTGTAGATCCACAGAGATCACACTCTTTGGCTACAGTGGGAGTTTGATGTTAAGGGTCAGTAAAGGGGGCTTCAGGTCATGTCCAAAGAGGACAATGTTACTTGGTCTTACAGTCTGTGTATGTGCTTCTGTACGTGGATCCTATTGCTGATATGTGTATATATTTTTTTTTCATAGTGTAGTCTGTCATCTTTTACTCAGTTCTCCAGATGCGGCTTGATTTTAGCATTAAACAGTTAATACATAACATTATTGTAGCAGTCCATTACATTACAATGGATGAAATGTGATGACATCATACGTCTCTACATACTTTTTGCATTTCCCTACTATTTTAATGTTCTCCTCCAATTGAAATTATTAGGCAAATTGGGTAAAGGCATTGCAACATCCAGATTTGACGAAAATTACCATAATTCATTAAATTGCTTTGACATTTAGAAGTGGGCACACTGCAAATAGGTTGTCTAGTGGAATACATAAAATACATGCTTTTGAGTTATACTCTATTAAATAATGTACTTCAAAGCTGAGTCCAAACAGAATATCAGTCATATCATCATAAATGATGTAGAAATTATCTATATTCTGTAACTGGGGTTGCACAGAATGATTCTCAATTTTAAGATACACTATTTCAAAAATGTACTTTTAACAGGTTTTATCATTTTAAAAATGCATTCTGCAGTCTCAATTAGAGGTGACAATAGACTTTAGGAATCAGCTAAAAGGGAAACATATTGCAGCTTGTCTCAGGATATTGATAAATGGTCCTCTAGTTCAGGAGTGCCTGTTCATTGAGGCAGTGGTGAAGTTCTTTTTGTTCCAGACAAGGATAAAATGCTCAGAAAATACAGACTTTTATATTAATTGAATTAAACAATTGTATGTTTTATTTTTTGTTATAAAAAGAAGTCCTTTGAATTATTTTTATTACCACAATGATATAATTATTTATTAGTGTCACATCTTTAAGAAGGAATAGCCCCATTTGCATTTATTCATTGTCAGTCTGTAGTATCAGAAAACTTAGCGAGAAAGCTGCTGTCACCAAAGCCACCTTCACTCGTGACTGGGTATCTCTGTCCACTATGTTCTACTTCATTTGTTCTCCCTTCTGCATTTGTAGTCCATTCTGGCTATGTACTTTGTTTTTACAATTGTGGGTGGAAAAATATTTCAATTCCATTTCAAGTTTATAGTAGTGTTTTACCTAACTAAAATACTGTAACTGGAGTGCTGACAGTTTTCAGATTTGCTCTTTACTTCATCACTCATAATGAAACAATATGAGCAATTCTTAAATTAGATGTTTTTTCATTGATTATTTCATAGTTGTATCTGAAGACAGACAGCAATATTGTTTGTAACAGCAGCTGGAGAGTATCTGTCGAGGTGAAAAGGACATGCATAGGCAGTCAAGTGCAAACGTGAGGAGAAAGACAATAATTCACACCTAAGTACCAATGTTTAATAGAGTTGCTGAAGGTGGAATACAGGTTCCTTCAAGTAAAAAAGCAAAGTAAAATATCATTGATCACGTTTTTAGGTTAGAGTTTCAGAGTTGCAAAAACATAGGTATTTGAAGTGAAGTAATTTAGGAAACGTCAAGGAAGGACAGGCACGTGAAGTCCACACTGATGAAGTAATTAAATATTTATAATCATAAAGCCAATTAGCATCAGCCATGGAGCTTCTAATGTTATTCAGCATTGCACATTTTATAATTGTAGTTAATTGCTAGTTTTACCAGTGTCCAAAATTAACCATAGTTTTTACTACTCATCACATTTTGTGCATTTATTTTGTTGTTACAATATATGCAAATGTTATCTGATTTGTGCCTGTATTTGACACTACATTGTTAACTAATATAAAAAGATATACTTCATTAATAGCCTGACCATTACCCTGGAGCATTCTTTAATTTTTCTCTTATTTTTACTTTATTTTCTGGCTACGTACCAGATTGTAATCTAGTCCATTTCTTTGAAAGTTATAAATCCCAGTCATAAAGCAATGACTTTGTGCCAAAACATGTAGTTAGCAGATGGTTTCCCATGCGTCACATAGAGGACTTTGATATATCTATGTGGAATTGTCTATTGTGCTGTAATACCTGAGAAAAAGTGACCAAATACTAATGATATTAGGTGAATAATTTTAAAAATATAATAAAGCCAGGTTTGAAATTACAATCTAATCTAATTTGGTGTTCCAAGTAAACAGAGAGTCACCCCTTTACTTAGTTTCTATTTTCTATGTTTTGTCCTCCCAGTAACTATCACTGTCTTATTTGGTTCACTTGTATATTAATGCAACCTTTTTGGCCTCCTTTGTATGATTCTTTTTAATTGTCATGGAAGAGCTTTGTGTCCTGGGTATGATGTTAAACTGCAAGCAGTCCTCCAACTTGCAGGGAAATCATAGTAGTTGGTGGCAGGACTGACACTTCAGCCACCGTAAAAACAATTTCACGCACTTCCGAGATGACAGACAGGACTCCTTTCTACTCTCTGCGGGAGCGGGGATGAGGGAATGTCCACGGGAGCCTCATCCCCGGAAGAGTCAAAACCGTCAGAGAGCCAGTGGAGTCAGGCCCGGAGGATCGGAACTGGTGTGGTGTTGAGCCATCGTCCACTGCGCAGCAGCACTCTGGTCCCAATGGTGGCCTATCCGGGTAGGCACATGGAACATCTTGTCTCTCCAGCATAATTATCACCTTCCACTACTGTCGGAGGAGCTTTGTAAACTCTGCATTTCAGTGGCGGCCTCTCTGAGGTACAACGACCTGGGACTGGCCAGATCTCTGTAGGTGGGTACACCTTTTACTGGTCTGGTTGCTCTGATGTCTGTCATACTCGGGGAGTAGCTGTTGCTTTGGCAGATTGGCTCGTTCCAATGGTGTCCGATGTCATTCCTTTCAACGAGCGTATTATGAGACTCAGATTAAGGCACTCTCTGGGTACCTTGTCTGTTGTCTCAGTGTATGCTCCCACCGCGGTGAGGGAGACATTTTATTTGCAACTTCACTCTGTGGTTGATGGGTGCCCACGAAGTGACACTCCTGTGGTCATGGGTGACTTCAATATGACCATGGGCTCTGACAGGGCTGGCTATGAGGATTGTGTCAGTCCCCATGGGTCTGGCAACCATGATGAAAGTGGCTCCACATTCCTTGACTTTGTTAAAGGTCGGGGACTGCAGATCACTGGAACCTTGTTGAGGCTCTTACAAAACTGCAGGGTCTACAGAATTGCACAGTTTGTGAATTGTGACCACAGACTTGTTGTTGCTATTCTGAAGATCCAGCATAGGTCCAGTAGGCTACCACCTACTAGGAAAATGAGCATGGACTTAGCCAGACTCCAAGATCAGGCTGACAGACTAGGCTGCAACTGCTGATCTTAATGTGAAGTGGGAGACCTTCCATGACAAGACCCTGAAGGTTGCTGGGGGTTGGATTGGTGTTACCAGTGTTCCCAGAAGGAGGTGTTTCATCTCGCAGGGCACCCTGGATATCATCAAGAGGAGTCACAGTGCACAGCTTGATGGCAACTCTGGTGTGTACCAGGCAGTGGCATTGCTCGAGTACATGCCGCTCTGGGCGGGGCGTGCTTCAATTTGCTGCCCTCCAACATATCTGAATATATTAACCTATTTAAATAGAAAATTAAAATGATGTATAGAGAAAAATTAAGATACATTTTGCATAGATTTATTCATATATAGAGAAACAGCAATAATTTTTACATAGATTTATTCATATATAGAGAAACACCAATAATTTTTACATATAATCTATAATAATAAAAGGCAAAGCCCTCACTGACTCACTCACTCACTCACTCACTCACTGACTGACTGACTCACTCATCACTAATTCTCCAACTTCCCGTGTAGGTGGAAGGCTGAAATTTGGCAGGCTCATTCCTTACAGCTTACTTACAAAAGTTAGGCAGGTTTCATTTCGAAATTCAAAGCGTAATGGTCATAACTGGAACATATTTTTTGTCCATACACTGTAATGGAGGAGGCGGAGTCACGTATCGCGTCATCACGCCTCCTACGTAATCACGTGAACTAAAAACAAGGAAGACATTTACAGCACGAGTCACACGCGGGAACGAAGGTAAATGACGTTAATTTTTGACTGTCTTTTAATACTGTGTAAGCATACATATTAACACATGTGCAATTAAACGTGTGCATTTACGGGGTGATTTCTCAGGCTTAAAAGCTCGCCTTTTACTAAAAAGGTAAATGCAAAACTATTTTCAATCAGTTTATTGAAACGCTCCCGTTAAGGATTGCAATAACATATTCGCGAGATAAAAGAACGAAGTAGGGGGAAATGGAGGAACAGCCGCAAACAGCGAAGAGCAAAAAATTAATTAAACAATTGAGAACGGAGCGAGTTAAGCATACAAGCATGTTCATAAGGGAAACAAAGCACGGTGTAAAACGTAAGTTTAAATTAAGTTTATAGAAACGCTCCCGCTGCGGATTGCAATAACATATTCGCGAGATAAAAGTTTAATGAGAAGACACGAGATATAAACGAACCACACGCCGTGGCGCAACGTTAGGGGCAACAGTTTCAACCATTCTATGATCTGCTTCTCGCAACTGAAAGACGGCACATGGCGGATGTTAGCCGACTTGCTGACCGCAACGTTAGGGGCTTCAACTATGGCGCTGACGCCACATCTCAGTGCCAACAATTTGCAGACTCTACTTAAAAGACACGCCCTCCTCACTGGACAGTTAAAAACACCAATCAAACTAACGATGACATCAAGTATTACCCAATCAAAAGTAGGAAAGGAGGCATCTTCATAAAATGCGTGTGGGATGATTTGCATGAGACGCTGCTTTAAAAAAAAAATGATAAAAAAAATGCGGGATAAATCCCGTCCAGTATTGATTCAAAACGGGACGCGCAATTTCATTCTCAAATGCGGCACGATTCCGTATTTTAAAGGACGGGTGGCAACCCTACAGTGCCAGGTAACCACCCATACAATCAGATTGTGATTCAGACTAGGAATGCAATGAATGTAATTACCCCAATCTACATACAAGGCGAAAGTCTTGCAACATTCAAAGATGATGGTTTGGGATAAGTACACCATACAACATAAAAGAGCTTATGAAGCCTTGAACCGAAAAAAGCAAGATCTCAGAGATCGTAAAAAAAAAAATAGGAGGTAATGTCGTTTTACTCGCTGTAGATTTTAGTCAAACATTACCAGTTATTCCACGAGGGAGACCAGCAGATGAACTCAACGCGTGTTTAAAATCCATGCTTCTCCCACGCTCGGTTATATGTCGCGTCTTCTCGGGTAGGTGCACCAAAAAATGTATACATTTAAGCATGTAATGGGCAAACAAAAAATGAGGTATACCCGAAGGCACTGCAGTAGTACTTAATGTAACTTTACTTCTTAAATGTTAATGTTTTACTGTTTAATAATTTATACACTTCTTATATGTTGTTCAAATTCTTTTATCAAAATACCACTGACAGGGCAATGCACGATAACATGGAGTGAATACACCATACGCATCCGCCCACGGCTGCCCTGCTGTGCGCAGATAGGAGTTGATTCTACAATTAAATAAAATAAAGATAAAAAGAGTAAAACAATCATCACCCATAAAGCGTGTGTGTGTGTATATATGTGTATATATATATGTTGATATGTGGATGTGTATATGTATATATATATATATATATATATATATATATATATATGTAGATATGTATATATATGTGTATATGTATATGTATATATATGTTTATATGTGTGTGTGTGTATTTTATATATATAAAACACAGCAACACTCATAACAATGACAACACAATTACATTGACAATCATGTTACGTTATTTTTAAAATGTTTCCTTTTTTTTTCATAACCTCTTTAACACACTACTTCTCCGCTGCGAAGCGCGGGTATTTTGCTAGTTATTTATAAGCATCAACTAGACAAGAATATAGTATAGACACACTGATAAGCTGTGTTCTAATTAATAGTTTAATATAATTACGCTGCGAAAAACAGAACCAGTGTAGTGTACAAGTGATAGGTGGGGATGTTTTCTGCACAGAGCAAGAACGCATTCGGATTGATAACAAAATGAAATTATAAATGGTAAATTAATTGTTTATCTTCCTAGAAATTATTATCGGTGTAATGTTTATTTTTATTACCTCATAAATATTTCAACTGCAGTGTCTGATGCTGTCACAGGAGGACAGTCTGAAAATTATTTTTGAAGTATTTGTGGATAAAAATCAGAGAATTTTACTTTTTTCATTCATACGTGATATTTTTCCGAACCCTGCTGCTTACACACGAATTGTACTGAGTCTTTTGGTCAAAAATTCCACCCCCAAAAATGTGCCACCCGGGGCGGACCGCCCTTTCCGCCCGCCCCTAGCTACGCCACTGGTACCAGGAACTGAGAATGACGGCTGCGAGGGCTCTGAGGGAAGATAAGGATGCGTTTGTTAGAGGAATCTGTGTGAGCAAGTGACACATTATCTATAGTCTAGTGACCCACTCCTGCTTACAGAGGAATCGAAGCATTACGCACATCCAAATATTTTCCTTGGAAAGTCGCAGTCAGGGTGGTTGATGGAACGGTCTTTACGGATGACACTACAGTTGTCACCTGCTGGGCTGACTACTTTTGAGCATCCATTTAAAGCTGAACATCCAGCTAGGACATTGGATATTTCTGGATCCACAGTTCTTGAGGCTGATCCTCCAATTAGCTGTGAACCACCCAATCTCACTGAGATTGCACAGGTGGTGAACCAGCTGAGGTGAGGGAAGGCTGCAGGGATCTATGGTATCCCGGGTGAACTGCTCCAGGCTGGTGGTAAGGCTGTCCTCCTGGCTTTGCAAGCAAGCTTTGCTTCCATTTGGGACGTCATCCCAATTGAATGGAAAACGAGACTTATCGTCCCTATCTGGAAAGGGAAGGGTGATCGCCTGGATTATGGCAACTACAGGGGAATAACACTTCTCTCGGTGCTGGGCAAGGTCCTTGATAGGGTCATCCTTGGTAAGATCCATGATCACTTGCTCACCTACCATGGTCCTCACGTGAAACTTCAAGAGGCACAAGTATAGCGTAACTGTGCTCACCTGTATGCTAAGAAACATTGGCGGTACTCTAAGTTGAAATTGGAAGAGCACTGCTCAGAAAACTATCATAGGAAAAATGTACAGCAGACAGTACACAATACTTAAAAATCAAGCTTTGTATTGAATCCTTAATCAAACTCATTATTCTCAATTGAGTCAAAACTGTGATTATTTAAACAGTCATTTGGCCACAAAAGATAAGGATATATTAACTACATTTAAAAAAAAATATCTCAAATTTCTTAAATTAACATTATTTAAAAAAAAAGCCTGAAGCTTACAGATCAGCTTCTTTAAAGTTGATGAAAGTTATACTCTGCCAACATAAACAGTGTAGTATAGGTGAAAAAAAATATTTTTCTCAGCATATTTTATTTTACATTCTCTAGACGTTTTGCAAGTCTGGCTTATTGGCCAAATATAAATGGAAATCTCTACGTGTAAACTGAAACAATTTTTTTTAAGTTGAAATAGTACAGATAAATTATTTTAAGGAATCTCCAATAAATTTATCTACTCACAATTTTATATATACTTTAAAAATGCCTGAAATATTAGTATCATAATCTTTCCCCACACTGAGTCTGAAATCCACCCATATATTAAATTTAGGGGAATCTCCCCACTGCCAACAATTTCAAAAATAAATTTCAAGCACTATGCTATTATGTAGCATAGTAGTATAGTAGCCATTTATAGCCATATTTATAGTTCAATTAAGTCAGTGTGTGGTCACTGACTGTATGATGGATGCTGAACAACTGAATAAAACAAGAGAGAAAATAAACCACTTACTCTGTCTGACGCTCTTTTCACCTCCAAAACACTCTTGACATACTGTTCATTCAGAATAACCCCTACTCCATTTCTCCTCATATCCACATCATGATAGAACAATTTGAATCCACCTCCAATCCACCTGGCCTTACTCCCCTTCCATTTAGTCTCTTGCACACACAATATATCAACCTTCCTCTCCATCATATCTGCTAACTCTCTCCCCTTACAAGTCCTACTGCCAATGCTCAAAGTTCCTACCCTCAGTTCCACTCTCTTTACTTTCCTCCTCTCCTCCTGCCTACAGACACATCTCCCCCCTCTACTTCGCCCAACAATAGCCAAATTTCCGCCAGCACCCTGTTGGCTAACAGTACTGGTGGCGGTCGTTGTTAACCCGGGGCCCGACCGATCCGGTACAGAAATTTGTATTGTTGTCCACATATTGATTTGGCAAAATTTTACACTGGATGCCCTTCCTGACGTAACCCTCCCCATTTATCTGGGCTTGTGACCAGCACAAAGAAACACTGGTTTGTGCATCCCCTGTGGCTGGATTATATATAAGCTACTGTATTCTTTTAATTTTTGGATATACTTAAAACATTAAAAGGATATTGCCTCCTACCAAAATTGTGCAAGTGCACCTCTGATCTAAAATAAGGCTAATAAACATTCACTTTATTGAATGAAACGTTCTGTGTTTCTCACACACTTAATTTTGTTTCATGATTGGATATTAGTTGACAAAGAGAATAATAAACAAGCTGAACTGTTTTTTGTTGTTATATGTTTATTACTTTAAATACATGTCTGGTTAATGAATAAAAAAACCATAAATATCTCATAATTGACTTTTTTGTTCTACAAGTTTCTGAATGTCTCCCAGCAAGATAATTGTTATATTTTAGCCAGGGTCTCCCTTTTCATTACTAGCTAAGGTTTTGACGGTTCTCCCACCTCCCCCTCCCTACCCCCAACTAGTGGGCATTTTTCAGATATTTTGGAAAATTATTGTGCTTAGGAATCCAAAGTTCACAACAATTGTGCCCAGACTAAAACACTTCAAAAATGTTTCCATTAATCACCTTATTTAAAATAAGTAAATGTTTTTGAGATAGTGTTTACTAATTCTTCAATAATTAGCATAGCATTTAGAACACTCTTAATTAAGGTTATACAGATTCCTTAAAGTATGAGTGAAGATCATCAACTTGGACCTAGATTATTATTCAAGAAAACACCTTTGTAGCTGGCAGTGCAGTGTCCAGTGCATTGTAAAACTCAAACTCGCTTTCCAAACAAGAGTACAATAGAATCCCGATTATCCAAAGTAATGTGAACCAATGCTACCTCAGATAGCTGTAAAATCAGATAAAATGGATGGCAACACTGCTCAGAAGGTGTGGACTGACACAAACAGAGATCAGCAACATCACCAGGGAAGCACACCATTCACTGTGGTCAAGAACAAGCTCTGCACGGCTGACAAATGGAGGGTCTCTATGTGCTTCACACTGCAAAGCGTTCACTACTTAGCCATAGAATGTGGTTTCATAGCTCACCACTGGCACTTCAACACAAGTCCTTGAACTAAGATGCTTCGGGGTGTGAGTCCACAGCAATTCAATTGGCAATATCTGTGGAATTTGCACTGTGGGTGGGTGGAGTGTAGCAGTGAGGCTGTGCAGAAAACGTGGGTACTGACAGAGAGAGAGAAACCAGCTGACATCACCATGGGAGCACACTGCTCACAGTGGTCTGCTCACAGTGGTTTGAGAAAGGATTCTGTATTTGCTGATAGACCAGATCTCCATTTAGCCAATGCTGCAAAGTGCTTGTCTCTGAGCCAGAGAATATGGCTTCACAGTTCCCACTAGCAGTTCACCACAGCATTCTGAAATGCATAAACACAAACATTCTATATGAACGACACAGTAAAGCAAGTGTACAGTAGTGGACAATAGCACAGGAGTGCAGTTGGAAAGGGGCTATTAAGTCGTAGTCACATTCCCACCGTCATCAGCTCCTCGACTGCTCAATCAGTACAGTCAAACTTAAAAGGATATTATTTACACACTCAGTACAGTATTCACAGCAAAGCTTTAATCAATTATAAGAAAATTAGGGTTAGGGTTACTGGTTCACATCAGATAATGTAGAACATCGTTAAATCAGGGCATGGGTAATCGGGGTTCTATTGTATTTATAAAATAGGGGGACAAAACATATGTTTTTAAACAATGACTCATCTTAACAGATGGTTTTCTTAAACTTAGCAATTTATTAACCTCATACAGGACTTGCTCCTGAGGTTTTGAAACCATTTTTATTATTTATTTGAATCCTTCAATAATTTTTTTTTTATTCTAAAGTCAAAAATCTCCTTCAAGCAAGATGTAATTCTTCTAGGGGGTGGTTATATTTTGTAGAACAGTTTCTGCTTTCCATATAAACTGGATTTTAGAGTATTACTGAAATGTTTTGATTGCATCACTTTTCACACACTCACTTTGAACCTCTTTTTGTGAGGAGCTCTGTTTTCAAGTCTCACATTTGTAGGAATGATGCAGTTTTCACGTACATCTTTTAAGGAATATTGCCTGAGTCAAAACCACATCATCAAATGTACCATAAGAAAAAATGTAAATTATTGATAAAATACAGAAAACCACACATACAGTACAAATGTGCATGTAGAACCCAAAATGTTCAATTTACATTTGAATATTCACATACTGTGCAAATTTTTATTTAATATGAATATTCAAACAAAATATTTTTGGCTTATTTGACAACCATTGTATATACAGTAGCTTGGGATATCATGTATAATATAAATATGTAAGATTATGTTCTGTAATTCTACAACATGGGGTAACATAGGGCATTAATCCTATATCTTTATGTCATTCACTAGTATTGTAGTATAAAATAAAGTATCTTTTTCTTTATTATTATGCAATGATGTGTGCAGTTTACAAATTAAGTTTGTATTTTTACTTTGTTTCTGTGGTTGGTCTTCTTCTTCTTTTTTCGGCTACTCCTGTTAGGGGTCGCCACAGCGGATCATCTTCTTCCATATCTTTCTGTCCTCTGCATCTTGTTCTGTTACACCCATCACCTGCATGTTCTCTCTCACCACATCCATAAACCTTCTCTTAGGCCTTCCTCTTTTTCTCTTGCCTGGCAGCTCCATCCTCAGCATCCTTCTTCCAATATACTCAGCATCTCTCCTCTGCACATGTCCAAACCAACGCAATCTCGCCTCTCTGACTTTGTCTCCCAACCGTCCAACTTGAGCTGATCCTCTAATGCAGGGGTAGGCAACGTCGGTCCTGGAGTGCCACAGTATGTGCAGGTTTTTGTTCCAACCCAGTTCCTTAACGAGAACTCAATTATTGCTGATGAAGCACATATTGCTTAAGTGACATTTTAATGCTTCATTTTAGTGGTCTCGCTTGTTAAGGTTCTCCAACCTTAATTGCTTATTTCAATCTTAAACTGCTGCATTCAGTGTTTTAATTGCTCCTTATTAGCAATAAGATGTAAAACAGGGGTAGGCAATGTCGGTCCTGGTGAGCCGCAGTGGCTACAGGTTTTCATTCCAACCCAATTGCTTAATTAGAAACCAATCATTGCCAATCTCAGACCTTATTTAATTTTATGGCTTGTTAGTCTGTGCAATGTAATGCTTTTATATCGTAGATTTTTTTCCTTTCCAAGGATATCATCCAAATGATTTGAAGCCTAAAACAGATCATTTTCAGTCTGTCACATTTTTCTATTAAGTGTTTTATTAAATCAAACCGTGCATGATGAACACACACAGATGTAATTGGAAAAAAAGCTAGCTGGAGAACTGCTGGCTGCTTTGTCTTTTACATCTTATTGCTAATAAGGAGCAATTAAAACACTGAATGCAGCAGTTTAAGATTGAAATAAGCAATTAAGGTTGGAGAACCTTAACAAGCGAGACCACTAAAATGAAGCATTAAAATGTTACTTAAGCAATATGTGCTTCATCAGCAATAATTGAGTTCTCGTTAAGGAACTGGGTTGGAACAAAAACCTGCACATACTGTGGCACTCCAGGACCGACGTTGCCTACCCCTGCTCTAATGTACTCATTTCTAATCCTATCCATCCTCGTCACACCCAGTAGAAATCTTAGCATCTTTAACTCTGCTACCTCCAGCACTGTCTCTTGCTTTCTGGTCAGTGCCACCATCTCCAACCCATATAACATAGCTGGTCTCACTACCATCCTGTAGACCTTCCTTTTCACTCTTGCTGATATCCGTCTGTCACAAATAATTCCTGACACTCTTCTCCACCCATTCCACCCTGCTTACACTCTCTTTTTCACCTCCCTTCCACAATCCCCATTACTCTGTACTGTTGATCCCAAGTATTTAAACTCATCCACCTTTGCCAACTCTACTCCTGCATCCTCACCATTCCACTGACCTCCCTCTCATTTACACACATGTATTCTATGTTTTTCCTACTGACCTTCATTCCTCTCCCCTCTAGAGCATATCTCCACCTCTCCAGGGTCTCCTCAACCTGCTCTCTACTATCACTACAGATCACAATATCATCAGCAAGCATCATAGTCCACGGGGAATCCTGTCTAATCTTGTCTATCAACCTGTCCATCACCATCAAAAATAAGAAAAGGCTCAGAGCCGATACCCTGATGTAATCCCACCTCCACCTTGAATGAATCCGTCACTCCTACCGCAGACCTCACCACTGTTACACTTCCCTCATACATATCCTGTACAACTCTTACATACTTCTCTGCCAACTCCTGACTTCCTCATACAATACCACAGCTCCTCTCGAGGCACCCTGTCTTATGCTTTCTCCAGGTCCACAAAGACGCAATAAAACTCGTCCTGGCCTTCTCTAAACTTCTCCATCAACACCCTCAGAGCAAACATTGCATCTGTAGTGCTCACTAATCATCACCTCACTTCTTAACCTAGCTTCCATTACTCTTTCCCATAACTTCATGCTGTGGCTCATTAATTGTATCCCCCTGTAGTTTCTACAGTCCTGCACATCCCACTTATTCTTAAATATCGGCACCAGTACACTTCTTCTCCACTCCTCAGGCATCCTCTCACTTTCCAAGATTTCATTAAACAATCTGGTTAAAAACTCCACTGCCATCTCTCCTAAACACCTCCATGCTTCCTTAGGTATGTCATCTGGACCAACGGCTTTTCCATTCTTCATCCTCTTCATAGCTGTCCTTACTTCCTCCTTGCTAATCTGTTGCACTTCCTGATTCACTATCTCCACATCATCCAACCTCTTCTCTCTCTCATTCTCTTCATTCATCAGCTTCTCAACGTACTCTTTCCATCTGTTCAACACACTCTCCTCGATTGTGAGTACATTTCCATCTTTATCCTTTATCATCCTAACCTGCTGCACATCTTTCCCAACTCGATCCCTCTGTCTTGCCAATCAGTGCAGGTACTTTTCTCCCTCCTTAGTTTCCAGCCTCTCATACAACTCATCATACGCCTTTTCTTTAGCCTTCGCCACCTCTCTCTTCACCTTGCATCTTATCTCCTTGTACTCTTGTGTACTTTCTGCATCTCTCTAACTATCCCACTTCTTCTTTGCCATCCTCTTCCTCTGTATACTTCTCCTGTACTTCTCCATTCCACCACCAGGTTTCCTATTCCTCCTTCCTCTTTCAAGATGTCACGCCAAGCACCCTTCTTGCTGTCACCCTTACTACATCTGCTGTAGTTTCCCAAGTGTCTGGTAATTCCTCACTACCACCCAGTGCCTGTCTCACCTTCTCCCTAAACTCAACCTTGCAGTCTTCCTTTTTCAACTTCCACCATTTGATCCTTGGCTCTGCCCTCACTTTCTTCCTCTTCTTGATCTCCAACGTCATCCTACAGACCACCATCCTATGCTGCTTAACTACGCTTTCCCCTGCCACCACTTTGTAGTCTTCAATCTCCTTCAAATTGACTCTTCTGCATAGGATGTAATTTACCTGTGTGCATCTTCCTCCACTCTTGTACGTAACCCTATGTTCCTCCTACTTCTTAAAATACATATTAACCACAGCCATGTCCATCCTTTTGGCAAAATCCACTATCCTCTGACCTTCTTCATTCCTCTTCTTGACACCATACCTACCCATCACCTCCTCATCTCCTCTGTTCCCTTCACCAACATGCCCATTGAAATCCGCTCCAATCACCACTTTCTGTCCCTTGGGCACACTGTTCATCACTTCATCCAACTCACTCCAAAAATCTTCTTTCTCACACATTGCACACCCAACTTGTGGTGCATATGCACTAACAACATTCATCATCACACCTCCAATTTCCAGCTTCATAATCATCACTCTGTCTGACACTCTTTTCACCTCTAAAACACTCTTGACATACTGTTCCTTCAGAATAACTCCTACTCCATTTCTTCTCCTATCCACCTGGCCACACATGATAGAACAATTTGAATCTACTTCCGATCCACCTGGCCTTACTCCCCTTCCATTTAGTGTCTTGCACACACAATATATCAACATTCCTTCTCTATATCATATCGGCTAACTCTCTCCCCTAACCAGTCATACTGCCAGCATTCAAACTTCCTACCCTCAGTTTCACTCTCTTAACTTTCCTCCTCTCCTTCTGCCTCCGGACACGTCTCCCCCCTCTTCATTTGGTTTCTGTGGTTGGTATATTACTTCATTTCTGAACGTGGCACTAAGGTTTGGCACCATAAACTACAATTTAGGTTTTGAATACAGCAATGCAGCATCATTTGTACTTGACAGAAAAAAAATTACATCTCAAAATAAATGTAACAAATACGTTCTGTATAATAACAGCAGATAAAATATTTAACAAATTCAGTTGTGTGTTTTACTTTATTTTATACTTTTGTTTTGTTCTCATATTCAGTATAGACAAGATTATCTCTTCTGGAGATTAGTCATGCTTATCATGAGCCAACTTAAAATGCAGCAGCAATCAAGTTATTCCTATGAAGAAATGATCAGGGGGAAATATAGTTTAATCTGTGTAGCATACAAACACTTCACAGTGCTTCATTTACTGAGTCATTGGGTAAGTTAATTTGATTTGGAAGAGCCTTGCAGCGGAAAAGCAAATAATGGCACCAATTAATACTGCAAAATAACTAGCCAAGTGCGTGTTTTGCTATGAATACACATGAATCCACTGTATAAAATTCTTTGTTTTTGTAATGGTACTCTAACCTTGAAGAAGCAGTCCGAGGTAAAACGATTCTTTAAGCAACCCTAATATTATATTCTTTATTTACTCTTTATGCCTTTGTATTTCTTAATGTATGCTTTGTTTTAAATTAATAGGATATTTCCTTAATATGTCTTATTTTAACTCCATAACTTTATAAACCATATAGTTTGTATTGATTAAGTTATTGCTGATGTCAGTGATGGACTCTGTATGATAATATTAAGAAGTTTATGCTGGGTGAAATGCAACATAATGTTTTATTTGTGGGAAACATATTTTTGTGCATTTTTATTTAAAATATTTCTCTCTCTTTCTTCAGATTCTAGGATATGCTGATTATGTTTTTACTGGACTTTTTACAATTGAAATTATCTTAAAGGTAAAAATGCAATTTCATATTTTTTGTTAACTGATTTATAATGCAAAATACATTTTAGCATAATAGTCTGTATTAATGATATGTTTTGTACAAACAGTATGTTTTTGCACTGTACGACCTGTAAAGAAAAAATTTCAATTTACATACTGTATCTGAAGATATATGTAGAAGGGATCTGAAGATTAAAAATTAATAATTGATGTACAGTGGTAAAACCATACGTCTGTCACAGTTCAGATTGAGGAAGGATGATTGTATTTTAGCTTACTTAAGAAAAAATAAAATCATTGCTAAATAAACTTTTTCTATTACACTGCTTCAACATAAATAGACATTTGATTTATTAAATCACATTGTCAAAATATTATTTTTGGCTTAATCATTAGTAAATGAGCTAGAAAATCTACAACATATCTAGTATAGTATATATTAAAATAAAACAGTTTTGTAAGTGATAGTTAATGACACTCTTGATGTTTTTTTCCCAATTTTACGTAGTATTACACGGTCTCACTCACATTGTGGCATAGAAGGCAAAATAAATGTGTTCCATTGAATGATGTATGACTAAAAAATAGAACCATAACAGAAGGTATCATGTGAATTTGTTTATTTATTAAGGTTGTTCAATGTGGAAAAGTGTCCGTGTTGTATTGTAGACTGGGTGGCTAATTTGGCTCCAGCAGTCTGATATACAAATAGCAGCCCAGTAAGGTATTATCATAGGACAAAGCTGGGATATGTGACTCAGGGTGACAGACACTTCATAGCATTTTCACAAGTAAAATATTGTCTTGACAAAATTTTAGACTGTTGGAAGGGATTAATATGATGAGTAATTTTACACTAAATTAGTCCATGCCTGTTGAAAGTTAAGGGAGTGTTTACTATTCATGCCGAATGTGTATTAATTTTTTTGCCAATGTAATTGTAAGGTCTTGATCTCCAAACTTCTGTCATAATAATAATAATAATAAATAACATTTATATAGAACTTTTCTCGCTACTTAGAGCTCTTCACCTAGATATAGGGGAACCACCTCAACTGGATAATGTAATGGCAGCCATTATTGCGCCAGTATTTTCACCATTCATTAGCCATAAAGTGGTAAAGGGATGAGAGAGAGAGTAATGAGAAATGGAGGATAATTAAGGGGCCAAAATGAATAAGGCCATGGTGGGCAGTTTCAGCCACCACATTGTGTTTATCTTGGCTGTTTCCAGTTCCCTTTGGGAGATACTTCTGTCAGTTATGTGAGATATAGATTTGAGCAGTCCTACTAACCTAGAATTAAATGTGAATGTTACATTGAGACAATGGAAAAAGAAAATATGTATAGACTGACAAAATACAGGATGATATACTAAAACATGAAATATGTTCTCACAGAGCTGGTAATTGTGTGGAAAATCTGTGAGTTAAGGCCCAGACTTGTAGCTAAAAAAAAGAGTCTGGAGTTCAGTTACACTATAGCTCATTTGGGCAAAAGCAAACTGCTGTGGACCAAGATAGTCTACTACAAGAGCACTCATATAGTCTAGGATCAGCCTCTCAAAGGTCTTTATGATTTATAAAACAAATCATTCAGCCTGTGTTTCATAATTCTGAGTTTTTCACTGACTGCTTGAAAAAGGAAAAAAAATGCAGTCCATAATAATGTTTTCACTTACTATGCAAAATGTTGATCTTATTTTTAAATATATTTATAGTTAAAAAAAAAAACCTTAATCCCATTACTTTGAAGATAAAAGGTGCTGTCCAATAATACCTAAGTGCTTTTTATTAGAAAATTCTATAGGAGTCACATAGAAAAATCAATAAAACCATAATCCCACTTAATCAAATATTATACTGCTAATTTCCATATTTTTGATAAACAGCTGTTGGAATATATGATATGCTCTTTAGCTAGTGTGGTAATTAATTTGTCTTGTTATGATATTTTAATAGTTGTGAAGCTTGAATTTTACAGTATATCTTACAGTAATTAAGCACATTTAGTACATTTGCTATGTGATTTAAAGGTGTTCTCATGTAACCTACAGCAGCTGAGAAAGGATGCAAGCAGACTACATTAGGGTGTCAGCAGGAATCTATATGTTTTACTTACTGCATGAGAAAGGAAGCTGCCTTCAGCTTCTGTGCCGATAAAGAAAGGAGCTCAGAATGGCAAAACTCACACTAGGTAGCAAAATTCTCCTTTGTTCATATTTCACAAGCAGAGGAAAGCAGAGTTACCTTTTTGGGGTAATACAAATACCTACACTTATTTTGTAGGTTTCAAATAATCTGATGGAATTTCTGTGACCTTGTAGTAAAATACATCATTCATAAAATGGATTGATAGTCTTTCTTAAACTCTTTTTAAACATCAATCAGTTTCTTTTAATTTGTTTAGTCTTCAGCAGGTTCACAAAGATCTGGAGCATATCCCAGCTTATTCAGGTAATATGGAGGTACATGGTCTAGATGGATAGCCAGTCTTTTGCAGTGATTCAGATGATAACATAACAGGCTTAAATACACTTAAACAAAATACTCCACCCAAAAATGGATATTTTCGTTTTGTTTCTTACCCTCTGTAGGTTGTAGTGATGGCCAAGAAAAATTTTAACCTCATGTTTTCATGTAGAAATGAAAGAGAAAAGGAAGTTTGATATGACAGAAGCCAATATTGACCAGTGCTGTACAATAGCAAATAATGTGAAAAATGTCCATGGATAAAAGAGTAAAAAGAATGTCAGGTTATTTATGTTGTGTAATCCACAGGTCACCAGTCCATGCACACTATCATACTTACATTCACACACTGTCAATTTGGAGTCACCAGTTAATCTAATTCGCAGGTCTTTAAGCATGTTACAGGAGAACCAGAGGGAAATCCATGCAAACATGGAGAAAATACATGAACCAAAAAGAAAACAATTTGAGTTCTCACTACAAGAATTGACACATAAATGATGCTTAATGAATACTATCAAAAGCAGAATGCAAACGTTATCACAGTTATATCATCTAGTAAATGGTAAGCTCATTAGACACATTTCAATTTACAGAACTATTTATAGCAGCATTTGTAGGAATTATTAGTGACTGATAAAATGCAATGAAAAGTGATCTCTGGCTTCCCATCCATTATTCTAAACTTCCTGTAAAAGTATTCTGGTATGTTTTCTCTTCAGTGTAATCAGATGTTTTGTGTTGATTAAGTTATTTTGTTTCATTCAGAATTAACCCTGATCCTACGCTTGAGAGGAGAGAGAGGTTGGGAGCATGCACTGATACAGCACGTTACTGCACCCACCACACCACAAACCACCTCGGGTTCCTAAATTAGGCCCTGAGCACAGCCGTGCAACGCCTCAGCACCACACTAGTTCGAATAGAACGGGACAGTGTGAGGTGTGCCAATCCTGCCACAAACCCCAAGTGTTATTTTTCATACCCAGGACAGAGCAATTGCAGGTTAAGGGCCTTGCTCAAGGGACCAATAGAGTAAAATCACCTCAGGCATTTACAGGACTTGAACCAGCAACCCTTAGATTGCCGGCTCAGAATCTTAGCCTCAGAGCCACCACTTCTCCTAGTCTTGCCATAGTTCAGAAAAGTTGCAATCTGTTCATATACTGTATACCATTCAGTACAGCAAATATACAGTATTCCATTCAAATATTTACCATGTGTGTATCTCATCACAGTTAAGCTGGTATGCAAATAGTTCATTTACCAGATAATTTTCAGCTATGAATCCGGCTGCTTTTAGTAGTGTACATTTCTATGAGTACACATTTCATTTGACACGTAGCTCATTCGACCAGTGAAATGTCATGTTTCCATTGTGCACTAAGTTGCTTGAGTTCTTGAATACTGTGGAAGTTTTGAGACTGTGGCTTGTATGTTTCTTAATAATTGAAGAAATGTTGGAAATAGAGCAGCTCATTTCAATATTATTATAGTGTAACCGTGGATACCTATTCAATTAGTTTGGAAGTTTTATTTATTCATTGCATTTAGGGATAGAATGTGATGACTCAGCTTCCTTATATCCATCTCACTATAATATCTAATATACTGTACTCTTTCAACCTAACTCATCATTTTTGCTGTAAAACACTGAATTCTCAATATTTAAAAAGCATGTAGTGCTGGCAATACTATACTGAAAATCAAGCCTTATAAATGTTTTAATATGTAATATGCACTGAAATAACCACATAGCTTAATGCCTGTGAACCAGTGGTAAACAATTTGAGAATATGAGTGTATAATGTGTCTTTTACCTAATAAATCACTTTTTTCTATCTCTATGTGTTCAGCAAACAACGTGAATGCCAGGTTTGTTTTGTGCATTTACAGTTGGAGCCAGGCTGTGGGTGTCTTGTTGTGTACATTACAATAATTTCCCTTTCAACACGGAGCTACTCCACATGCAAACAATAGAACTCTGAAAATGTTATTCTGTTGGATTTAATTATTTTTATGATTTCCTTTGTAAAGTACATTTAGTCAATAAAAAGAAGATAAAATCATGATGTTGCACATCATTGAGCTGTATTAGCCCTATCCTTTAGGTTTTCTCTACAAAAGCCAATTTATTTGTAATTTATTAAAGAAATGTTGGAGGGTGTCCCCCAAAGACTTTGTTTCTGATTTATGTCATTAATGTTACATTATGGTTTTTTAATTCCTTTGTGAACACTCCAGCAAGATTTGTCTACAATCATAAGCAAATTCCATTATCCAGCTTAAGCATTTTATTTTTTAAACCTAAATAAGATCAACTGACTCATCTGCTAAAAAACAGGAATGGTACATTTTTAAATTACTAAAAGAAATACCACCAAGTGGACTGTCATATTGTATAGTTTTTGAAATTTATTCTGGAGTACTTGTTATATATTTATTATTCAAAGTGTTTATAACTAATTTTAATTACTATTTTTAGAGTCTTCTACTTAATTTTGTTATGTCTTTGTCAGTTTTGTATAAACCATTTTGTTAAATATTTGTTTATTTACAACGTTTTCATTTAAAAAATTACTTAAATAGGCAATCCTTTTTTTTCCCTTTTTCTCTTAAGATGACTGCCTATGGAGCATTTCTTCATAAAGGATCATTCTGTCGCAACTACTTCAACATCCTTGACTTGGTGGTGGTCAGTGTTTCACTCATCTCATCTGGTATTCAGTAAGTCTAATCATGGAACTTACCTGAAGATCACATTTACTTCAAAACCATTACTAACATATTTATATGAAATCAGTCAATATTATGTTCTCTTTAAAAGTTTTTGCATAATTAAATGCAGTATCTTAGAGTTAAAAGTTTTTGCATAATTAAATGCAGTATCTTAGAGTTTTATCAAATAAACATGTATCAACATATTATTGTTAATTCGTTCTTAAGGCATTTTAAACTACTAGAGACAAAAAAATGTACTGCATTGTAATTCAGCATTATCAGAATAAACAAAGCATTTACCTTACAGACAGCATAGTAGTATAGTGTGTAATGTCTCCATTTAGTGGAATTCTATTCCCCAGTTTCATATGTATAGTAATCTTTTGGCCATTGTATGCTTTTCTCAGTATTCACTTGGATAGTCCTTAAAGGAGATCGTTTTCCTCCCACTGTTTAACAACATATTGTTACATTGTTTAAGATCTCTAGGTAGTACTTGTTTTGGCTCTTTTGAGTTTGTGTAAATGTGCCAATCCATGGACTGATGTTCATTTAATAGTTGGTCTTTGCCTTTAACTCACTGGTGCCATAACAAGGCTTTGTCTCCTGCAGACTTAATACTAGAGATAAAAAGAACAGAAAATAGAAGGATTGGCTTTAATGATAAATGATTGATACCTGTTAATGAAGAAGTACAGGTGCATTTGTGGCTTAAGGCAGTCTTTATACCGCAAAGAGATGGCTATGTGCGCAGTTTACTTGGAACACATTTAAATTATAAGCTTAACCCCAAAAGTACAATGTGCAACACCACTGCTGATTTCAAATCCAGAAGAGGCATGCCCTTTAGTCATGAGGTAGATCATCAAAACGGTACTTGTGCTCACCAGAAATACTGCTTATTTACTGTACTATATTTTTTTTATAGCCCTGGAAATGAGCTGCGCAAAAGTGCTTAATGGCTTTTCTGCCTTGTACATTAATTTGCATTAAAAATGAGAGTAGAAAATAATAAAGTGTTAAAAAATTAGTCATTAAAGAAGATAAAATAAGCACTTGATATGAATTAGGCTCAGTCTTTCTGCTTTTCAATAGTGTGCAACTTCACATGATGCTGAAAGAAGAAAAATGGACTAATGCATGAGAATATGTATTACATAGTAATATCTGCAATCGAAGTTTTGCAATGAAGTGGAGAAAAGATGTCTTCAACCTTCCTTTGAACATTATGATGCAATGAGCTAAAATATCAATATCAAAAATGGTATCATAAAAATACAAATGATCATTTTCAAGGAATTTTGTGGGAAACCTTTTAAGTAACCAGGCAATTTAAGATGTGTGGTGAAGTACACAGTTCCTAGAACTCATGGGATCTCACTTTTTATGGTTTTTATGGTTTACCACTGCCATCTAATTTAAGGTTCAAGGAGCAGCAGGAGAAATAGCATTATGCTGATTTTATTGTTAAGGTGGGAGAAGAACAAAATAATTAATGTGTGGAAGGCAGACAGATCTGAAGTTGATGCCATTGAGAAAGGGAATGAAAACCTTTAGAAAATAGATGTACAGTGGTCCTTCATACTTTCAACTTAATTCATTTCAGGAGACCATTTGAACTCTGAATTGTTTGAAGTCTGAATTAATTTTCCCCATAAGAACTAATGGAAAGTGAATTAATCCATTCCCAGACCCTAAACAATACCCATTTTGATAAACGTAAACAGCAAATAGACATAATTTAAAGTAAATGTAACACAATTAAATGCCCTAAATAATATATTAAAATATGAAAACAATAAATAAAATATGTAGAATCTGCATAATAAAATGAAAATTGCATTTACTGTACCTTAGTGAGGAGTGCTGATGTTTCGTGAGGCTGGTGGAGGGAAAGAGAAAGGTTATTGTTTGGAAGGGAAGTCACTTGCCATAAACATGCTTCTGATAAGTTCCTTTTTCACCTCAATCGTTGAACCTTCTTCATTGCTTCCACACTTTTCTTGGATGCCATGGTTAATAGATAGGGGTTATATATATATATATATATATATATATATAATGAAACAATACAAAAATAAAGTGAAAAAAACAGGGTAAACACAAAAGAGTAACACAAAAGATGCTTTCACTGTGAGAGCAAGACATCACTTGGGCACACAACAGATGACTTTTACGCTTGCTGCGTAAGCACCATCTGTTGCTGCATTTATTTCACTTTACTCGCAGTTCGATCATTCAAATTCCGAATCAAATATTTCTCGATTTTAGCATTCAAACTCTGCAACATTTAATGTTAAAATTGTAGTACGAGGTAGCACTGTACTGTACATTTTAGGCCATTTTAAACATGATAGATGTGATCAATGAAAGATTTTAAGTTAAAGTATTAGAATGCTTTATGCATATAAAGCTAGAGTGTATTCTATGCATGGCTGCCTTCTACTCTTTTTATTAACTACTAGCTGATTATCCAGTGGCTTTGCTCACTGAGTGCAAGGGAAAAAAATAAAATGTATTTATAAAATAAGTTTGTTAATTGCCAATTTTATTTTTCAACAAATAAAGAGCATTTACAATAACATAGAAATCAATATAAACAACAGTATTAACATCTTTATCATATGAGAATATGAAGTAATATATAAGAAGCACATTGCAGACAAATAAAAATTATTAAATAGTAAAATCTTCTTCTATAATACACTACCGTGGCTGTTCGTTTGTCTGTCCAGGATTTTAAATCACCTTGTAGCTTTCACCTATTGACTTGAAATTTGGTACACATATACTATGTGACGTCTACTATCCGCTTTCGGGGTGATGATTTTATCACTCTTTTTATTTTTATTTTATTTTATTGTAGAATCAACTCTCGGCAGCGCGCAGCAGGGTGGCCGTGCGCGCATGCGTACGGGCACCATTCTCATTCCCTACCACCTTCGCTAATCATTCTTGAGGCAGATTGAAGACTTAAGTGCCAGATTAAGTGAAATGTTAAAGTAAACATACTAAGTAATTGCAACACAAAAACTAACGTAATCAGTTTTAACGCGAAAAGATGCCGACGAAAGAGAAGCAGTGGGCAGCTAGGGTGGAGTAAAAAAGAGCTGCTCAGGAAGCAGCAAGCACATCAACCTCTGAGCAAACAAATGCTAAACATACAGAGAAAGAGGACGAATACTATGAATGCTCAAGTCAAGTGTATTCACTGCATGTTATCGTGCAATGTGCCGTTACTGGTATTTTGATAAAAGATTTTGAACAACATATAAGAAGCGTAGAAATTATTAAACAGTAAAACATTAACATTTAAGAAGTAAAGATACATTGAGTACTACTGCAGTGCTTTCGGGTATATTGCATTTTTTGTTTGCCCATTATGTGCATAAATGTATAAATTTTTCGGTGTACCTACCCGGGAACACGCAGCATATAACTGACCGTGGGAGAAGCACGGATTTTAAACACGCGTTGAGTTCATCTGCTGGTGTCCCTCGTGGAATAACTGGTAATGTTTCACGAAAATCTCCTGCGAGTAAAACGACAGTACCTCCCAATATTTTGGTAGGATCTCTGAGAACTTGCATTGTTCGGTTCAAGGCTTCATAAGCTCTTTTATGTGCCATGGTGCACTCATCCCAAACTATTATCTTTGAATGTTGCAAGACTTTTGCCTTTCCAGAGCCCTTGCGTATGTTGTAAATTGGATTTTCGTCGTGAGTGAGGTTTAATGGCAATTGCAATGCTGAATGTGCTGCACGGCCTCCATCTAATAATGTAAAAGCAATTCCCGATGACGCTACAGCCAGAGCTATGTCACCATTCGCTCTATCAGCAAGAATCAGGTTTATTAAGAATGTTTTTCCTGTTCCTCTGTGGTCATAAGTAATTTCCGTTTCAAACGCTCATACGTAATTTCCGTTTCAAACGCAAAAAGAATTTTATATATATATAGATTAATTGGAAGATCCTTTTCCCATCGTACCCTAGAATCTTTGAAAAGAAGATTCAAAAGTTTTTATATATTGTTGAGATGCTGTCTGAGCCTTCAAGACTGATCAGTGTTTCTTCTGGAATAGAAATGGGTAGGAGGTGTGAAAATTTGGGTAGGTTTTTTTTAGCAAAATTTCTTATTTGAAAATAGTGGAAGAATTGTGTTGCTGGGAAGTTAAATTTAAATGTTGATTGTTCATTAGATGCAAAAACATTATCTGTATACAGTTCTCTAAGTTTTTTAATCACGGATGTTTTCCAAAGATTAAATACTGATAGGTTTGAGAGGATTGAAAATGGTGATTATCTTTGCAGTGGAGCAACAGATTAAAGCTCCTCTGCCTTGAAGTGCATCCTGGATTAGTTCTATATTCTGAGTGACTGATGAACAATTGGATTATTGGTGTATTGACAAAATTAGTATTTACTGGAGAACAAAACACGGCATATAAAGAAAGTGCATCAAGATTTTACCTCCATTACAGACCAGACTTGTGCAAACTCATCAGTTTATGTCAGTTTCCAGAAGCCTCAAGTATAACTGTGCGTAGAATTCGCAGTAACATATGGCATATGGACAAAAGTCAAAATGTGTGTACGCAGTAAAAAAAATCCAGATGCATAAATATGTGTGTACTCCAAGTTCCACACACTTCCCCTTTACAAATCCCAACTAACGTGAAATTTAACACATGTGCATGCAAATACAGTCCCATTCAAACTCTTCCCAGAATTTAGCATATTTTAATATTCAAATCAATATAAATATCACTTTCCACTCAGCATTTGGTTAAATAACAATGGAAAATGCATGTGAAAAAGAGAATTTCAGTGTATGTAAAGTAGAGGCAAGGAAACACATACTATTTCTTGGCTTACGCAGTGGTATATGCAACAAAAGCGTGGCAGAGACACTCGAACATTCAAGTTCAGAAAGTCTCACAGTGCCCGAAAGAAAAAAGAGGAGGTCAGATATCACAGTCGACGTGAAAAGGTGAGTTGCAGCCCACTGTCTGTTTATTCTGTTTCAGACAGTATTACAAAAACTGACCCCTGTCAGACGGTGGCGGTGCTGCTGTGCCAAGCATATCTTTGGGCATTGGCTGCACACACACCTCCACCTCGGCAACTGCTGGAAGGCCATCTGACTGTGTGCTGATGAACTGTTCAAGAATCACAGAATGCAGTAGTGGATGCTGTAAGAGATGTGGCCAATGAACTAAGGAATATAAGGGCTGTATTGTGTGATATTGACCACAAATGAAATGAATTGGTTAAAAAATAAATGCTGCATATGATTACCTGTTTTTACATTCTGCTAATTACATTCAAATGAAGTTGTGCTGCTGTCCGATCTGGCTGATCATTTGGTGAATCAGGTTCACACTAGCACATCTCTTCAGGTGCATGCTTGCACACTATGACACACTTTCTGCGTGCTCTAGAGCAGCACATTAATAGAGTGGTAATGCTTTTTCTATTTACATAAGCAAATTCATTCTTTGAAGGTGCCTTTATACTGTAGCGCCGGCAGAAGAGGACCACACCAGACCAATTCTCTCCTCTTTACTTTGAGGTGACTTGTTATCCTTAAAAGGACTGCTTGCCTTTTGCTGCACTACTTGGAAAAAGCACCTGCGACTGTGCAGAGCTGCCATTTTTATAGGTTCTCCAGCAATATATGATGTAATGTCAGCTCATTCTTTTGATGATTCATCCCTGGCTGATGTAACTTGTCCGGCATCATTGCAATAGCAATGTGTGTGCAGTTGACCACTCCGATTACATTTGAAGAACCAGAGGTTGCTGCGAATTGCACTTTTATGTTTGCCAGTTCAACCATAGTGTAAGGAAATCTTATTTATCTGAATGACAAGTGATAATACCATCTTATACAGCTGGCATGGCGCAACTCAGTGATGATTGTGGAATGCCCCATTGGTCAGCAACTTCACGTTGAAAAGCTTCTGTGGCTAAAAACTCGAGAGTGCACAGAACTTGCAAAGGAGCAGGCAGAGCACAATTCCTCAAAGCCTGCCTTTGTAAAGCCGGCACCAGTTCAGCACGCGGCTGCAAGTTGAAAGCTCTTGGAAATCAAACTCGACGTAGAAGTCAATCAGCATCATCTCTAAATACACGTTCTCTTTTAATTCTTCCATTTGCGATGTCTTCTGACAACGCTAAAGCAGCCATGGTAGTTGGAATAGTTTGGCCTTTCCAGGCACCATTATACTGTTACAGAATCATTACGATCAAGATAAATAATTTGTAAATGATATGCAATTAATTTTGGTGTATTTGATAAAACCTGCAACATATTTCTGAATCTAAAAAAGAAAAGTTGACCACAGAAATAGTAGCACTACTTTGACGCTGGGTGCCGCCAGTTTGTAAAACTGAGCAGAAAAGTGCGTATGCAAGGGGGCACCATACCGTGAAAATGAGCATGGCTTTACACCAAGTTTAGTTTTTATACATCTTGAAGTGAACGTGGAAACGTGCTTTAGCAAAATTTTTATGCGTACGCACTGTTTATACATGAGACCCCAGGTCTTTATAGCATTTATATTTGCTGCCCAGTAATAAAATTGAATGTGTGGACATCTCAAATTCCAAATAAATTAGGTTATAAGTGAATCTAGTTTGTTAAAGAATAATTTATTAGCATATATACATACATGCTCTAAAATAGAAAAAGAAGCTTGGGAAGGACATTCATCTTGACAGTATTGACTATCCCTGCTAATGTGAGATAGTGTTTACCCCTAGATATTTAAACTGTTCTGATAAAATGAACAGATAGATGTCTAGTATGGTGTTTTAATTATTTCATCAGTGTGCATGTCATTCCCGACTTTCCCTAAATAGCTGCATTGCAAATACACAAACTTATAATTTGAACGTTCTATTCAGATAACATAATTGATTAGATTTTTCTTTATTTTTATCATGAAGGACCCCCATTACCACCATAAGCAATGCCACTGAATATTGATACCCAGATGAGACTGCATTTGCATATTCTTTTCACCTTGAAACATCTAATCAAATTGATGTTAACGAGGTTATTCTGTGTTTCTACCCAAATATGAATTGCTGTCTCCTCCAGATTATTACGCAATTACTAATGAAATAGGATCAATTAGAGTCTCTGGTATTGTACATATAATAATAAAAAATGATAATAGACTAATCTGAAAACTGTGAGTCCTGTAGTTATTTCAGTTAGCTAAAGCAATTTCACATAAATTCACCTGAAATGACATTGCAATATTTTTCACACAACTCTGAGTAACACGTACACATTGACAAGCTGGAGCAGCTGTTGAACAGCTGGTGATTTGAAAGCAAGCACTGTATATGCTAAATGTTATTCTGTATTTGGGGAAGATGTCACACGACCACCAGGAAAACAGCTGTCAGAAACTGTTGTGATGCGACTTGTTGAATCTTTCACCAGCAAAGAGAGACATGTTAACTGTTGACAATTTTTTTACGTTGCTGATAAATCAAACATAGTGATAGACTCCAATCATGCCAAGGTGAGAAGTTTTCTGTTCACTGCATTTCTTATTTTTTTGCTTAACAGCTTACCTTGGTTAGGAATGGGATATGAAAATTTTATAACTTTTATAAGTAGGTGTGGAAGCACTTGACCAGATAACATGGCTCTACACAGTTAAAGGAGGGAGCCACAAATGACCTGTTGCTGTGTTTTACAACCGGCTAGACTTGGCTGTAATCAGCAACAATATTTGGTGTTCACAGTTTATGGGTAAGAAAGAAGTCAAAGGTATGGGATCTTTGTGATAACCACATGATTTCCAAAGTGGCTACAGCGAGGAATGAGAAAGCTGCTTGTGGTGCAGCATATACCACCCACAGATTATGGCAAATGAAACTGCCACATTTAATAAAATAATGATAAAGATGTAGTCATAATAAAATGAAGGAAAACTGTGTAAAGTGCAACTGTTTTATGTGATTCAGCAGCTTAAATAAGTCACAGAGCATTTGTGTTGATTGCAAACTTTATAACAACTGACTTGCTGGCCGCCATTTACAGATGTTTACATTTAAAAAAAACTGTATAAAAATGTGAGTATGGGTATTAATTTTAAAATCTTTCTACAAAAAAAATTGAAGATATTATCATAATTCATTTATTTTATGAGACTAGCTGTTTGAAAAATGTTGTTTTGCTTTTGATTAATGCTAAAAAGGTAAAAAGGTTTCATTCTGAGCATTAATTCAACTCACACAACTTTTTTTTTTTAATTGCAAAGGTTAAGTTTGCTAATGTTTTAATAGAAACTGTATGCAAAAAAGAGGCTGTCAAAAGAGACTTTTGATATGTTATTGCTAGGCAATCTACTTTTTTTTTGGATTAGGCCAGTAGGAATACATTATCAGGATGTTAAGATAATGGGTCATAAGTGGAAACAAAAGGATTGAGATACCACTTGATATAGCCTTGGTGGTTTTAGTACTGAAAAATGTAGGATTGTTCTGGTGTTACTGGCTTATGTTTTTAGTTGCCTTGGACTCTGTATTTTAAGTATATTTCAAATTCTCAAGGGCAGCACAGTGGTTATTGCAGATTCCTGGGTCGAACTTCTGTCCAGTGCGATGTCTCCATGTGTCTCCTTTGTCTGTACTGTTTTTTTCCAGTACTCCCACTTTTTAAAGATGTACCGTTGGGCAGGTGACTGTAGAGGAGGTGGACAAAACACTGCAGTGTTACTGTTGTGATATACAGTATCATCTATACACTTAAACAAATATTGTGGTAGTTTGTTCACATTTTTTATTCCATGCATAAATGATAATATTTAAATTGCTCCATCTGTTGGAAATAAGAAACAGTGTTCTTTTTGTGGTACTTACAAAACAAAACACATTTATTCTACAACAAACCATATAAATCAGACATTGGCACTGCTGCAGACTTTGTATAGTAGATACAAAGATCACATTTACAGTACATTAAGCATTTGGATTGATTTGGAGTTTCATAGTGTAACAGTGAAAGAAAGAACTTAACATGAAACTTATCTGCCAGGATTTTCCTTTCAAAATGAAGTACTCTGACACATTAGAATTCTATTTGATATGTCCCATTTTAGCCAACCAGAAAACATGAAGGTTTTTTTTACTGACTTAAGAATTATCAAACAACAAAATTAACAAACTGTCTAGTATGATTAAATATAAAATGGAAACGTAAGATACCTGACATGAAATTGCTCTTCATTGTCATCTGCAGTGTTTACAAACTTCAAATGATTTGTTTGTTCCTATCCTGATTGATCAAAGTTAATGTCCATGTAAGCTGCAGTAAAACTCTTCCAACAAAAATAAAGTTAATGTCCTATAAAAAGAAAAATAATAATACTGTAAGTAGATGTAGGCATCACAGGATGTAGCCTCCTTATCATTGTTTACCCCTGGAAAAATGAGCTAAAAACACTGGAGTGGAAAAAATGTAATTACTTATAATAAACATGTAAATTTCAAAACAACAACATAAATACAGTAGGAAATGTATGGCTTGTGTCCAATAGTGTATTGATTCAGATTTAGTACACATCCTTCATGTTATATGTTGTGAAACAGTCACCAACACACAGCCCGATGTTGCAATCAGGACAGTAGGATCGTGTTCATATATTTCTGTTGCTTGCACATGAGTGGATAGAATATAAGTGCCTGATTGGCTCGTTTGACACACCCATTGTGTAGGCTGCCTCAATATAAGGCTTAGTGACGTCCTCATTTCCCCTTACATGGATATTGACACTTGCTGCATTGTGACCAGTGATTTGGAGGCTTTCTTGTCCTTGTACTTGATTACAATCTTTTTGCCTTTCTATCATGCAGCTACTGTTTGCCCCGTGGTAATTTTCATGTGACAGAAGTCACCAGGCATATCACGCTGGTTTGTTTCACTATACTTAACATTTGATGAAAATGTTATTGCTTGATTCAAGCAGAGGTTCGGTTTCAGTTTGTTTTAAATCTGGTTTTACAGAGTTTGATTTGCCATTGTCTTTTTGGTTGACAATGGCTCCGCTACACTTATGAATATTGCTGAGTTACCAAAAAGTGGCAGAGTACCTGGAAATAATCATGATTTTTTTGCAGCATGATGTTATTTCAGCCACAGGGTGGCAGCAGAGTATTCTCCTGACAGTTATTCAAGCTTAACACTGTAAAGAAGGTCATTAAATCTCACCCAAGTCTGACTCTGGTTTAACCGTACTTACACAGAATTCTGAGTCCCAGTGTGCTCTTAGTTAATAGCAAGTAAGTTAACATTGAATTTTTGATACTATTTGTAAGGTTTATCATGTTCAACACGTCTTGCATATGTGTAAAAGATTAATAACTTATTATTAAAATTAATGGTTTGCATGGAACTCATGGATATTTGTGATCATAAGGACTTTAAACATATTTGTTTATATTGAACTAGCCAACCTGCAGCATAGCATACACCGCATAATTATTTATTGATGGGTGAACACTTCCTGAACGACACAGTTGTCCAAATGGTTTGGGTTTGAGGATACGACTGTGAGTGAATGAAAAGATGGAACTCTGGAGAGACTGAAAACTGGTTTTGGCAGATACAGGCATATCGTTTTGAAAGTTTGTCCCTGTGCCTTATTAATTGTCATTGCAAAGGCCAATCTAACAGGAAATTGTCTGCGTGTAAAAGTAAAAGGCAAATTTGAATCTGATGGGGTCAGGGATATCCGGGGAATAAGGACAGTTTGTGAGGTAGGAGCGGTGAATGCTGGTAACAGTCAGTCTAGTGCCATTACAGAGACTTCTTACTGGCATGAGGTTTCTGAGAAGCATGATGACTGAACCTATTTTAATTTTGAGTTTATGCGGGGGCATGCCAGTGGGAGTAAGACAGTTAAGAAATTCTTCGGGGAATGAAACCTGATCTGCGGGATTGTCTGTGACGATGGAGTCAATACTGGTGAAAGTTACTTCGTCGGTAGGGATAAGTTTCAGTACTTGTTCATTAAGGTGTAGCGAGTCTTCGTTGGTGATGCTTAATATAGCTCGCATACTGAGTTGTTCCGGAGTCACAGTTGAGAAGTCGATGTCGCCATATAGTTGTTGAACGGGATCAGAAATAAAAGGAAAACAATGTGAAGGTAATGGACATGGGAGGAGTGTTAGATTTGGCGGGCGGGGCTCTGTCGTGCGTATCCCTTGACGCGGGTGGAGGGTTAGAGTTGGCAGGCTGGGCTCTGTCTTGCATGCGTGCGTATCCCATGTACGGGCGATATCCGAATGTTGGCAAACAAAGGTTACAGCCATGTTGTGAAGTTCGAGAGCAACAGTTTCGTCGATGACATTTTTCCAAAAATATCCGACTGATAGAAACAAACAGTTACCTGATGCAGGGATTTGTATAACATTGAAAGAAGAGTTGTTTCCATGAAATACATGTGAAGCGGTGGCCATGTTAGGAAAATAAACAGTCAACGTGGTTCAGAGGTGCATGTAGACTGCAGCACAGACCAAAGCAACTGAGGATGTGTTTGGAAAATGAACAGTCAACGTGGCTCACAGGTGCATGTGGACTGTACACAGATGAAAGCGACTCAGGTGAGGAGTTGGGGGCCGGCACATGAGCAGGCAGTGCGCCTGCCTCGAGAGCGAGGGTGGACGCAGAAGGAGGGTTAGAGTTGGCGGGCGGGGTTCTGTCGTGCATATTCCATGGTCTTAGAGTTGGTGGGCGGGGCTCTGTCATGCGTCTTGCCTGCCATGGTCGGCTGCCTTAGTGAATTATATATATAGATACCTTAAACATTAAACATTTTAATCTCAATTACTGGTTGACAGTGCTACTGCAAACATATAACTTATCGATTGAATGACTTAATCAAGCTCTTGATATAGAAAATTATGTACCATAATTTGTACAATTGTTATTGTAAAAACTTTTTTTTTTTTCTGATTTATTTTCTTATATGGTATTTCTGGGTATCTATTTCTTTATTTTATTCTACTGTGGTCTTTCATATTTTCTTGTTTTTACCTTTTTAGAAATGCAGCTGCCTGTTTTGTTAATAGTTAACTCTGTAGATCTTTGTTCGAATATTTTCTCTCTCATCTCTAAAAAAGAAACAAACATATATTTAACAGACATTCTCTGCTATTGAGCATTACTTTAAGATAAAAAAGCCACCTGTCATAGAAATATGTGGGAACACAAGGAAATTATTGACATTTAAATACAACCCCAAATCAGAAAATGTTGGGACGGTATGGAAAATGCAAATACTAAAAAGACACAGTGCTTCTTAAATTTACTTTGATTTTTGTTTGATTGCAGACAGTATGGACCCAAGATATTTCATGTTTTGTTTAGTCAATTTCATTTCATTTTTCAATTTACATCCATTCTTGCATTTCAAAAGTTGGGACTGGGGCAAATTAGAACAAGTGATGAGGTAAAATAATTAAATAATGATGTGATTTCAAACAGGTGAAATAGGCAAACAGGTGATTGTAATCATGATTTGGTAGAAAAGTGGTATCCACAAAAGGCAGAGTCTTTGAGGAACAAAGATGGGCAGAGGATCTCCAGTTTGTCAACAAATGCATGAGAAAATTATTGAAATGTTAAAAAACAATGTTCCTTAAGAAAGATTGGAAGGGATTTGT
Source organism: Erpetoichthys calabaricus (assembly GCF_900747795.2). Taxonomy (NCBI): domain Eukaryota; kingdom Metazoa; phylum Chordata; class Cladistia; order Polypteriformes; family Polypteridae; genus Erpetoichthys; species Erpetoichthys calabaricus. Next base: position 46,657,215 of record NC_041411.2, on the reverse strand, counting down.
ATATTTCTCCCTCTACAATGCATAATATCATTAAATAATTCAAGGATTCTGGAGGAATTTCAGTGCGTAAAGGTCAAGGGTGCAAGCCTAAGGAGAACACCTATAATCTCCATTCCATCAGATGGCATTACATCAAGAACCGTCAGTCATTAATAGCTGATGTAACCAAATGGGCAAGAAATTACTTTGGTAAACCTTTGTCAAGCACTGCAATAAGGAAATAAGAAATGGACACTGTGTGCTCTGGACCAAAGACAAGAAGGACTATCCAGACTGTATCAGCAATCTGTCCAGAAGACAGGGTCTGTTATGATATTGGGTTGTGTCAGTGCGCTTGGCAAAGGTATATACTTCTGTGATGGTAGCACTGATGCATAAAAGTACATTGAGGTTTTAAGGCAACATAGGCTGCCTTCAAGACGATAGCTTTTCCAGGAACATCCATGCATTTTTCAACAAGACAATGCAAAACCATATTCTGCAAACTTTACAAAGGCATGGCTGCAGAAGAAGAGGGTACGGGTACCAGACTGGCTTGCCTGCAGTCCTGACCTGCCCTGAATAGAGAATGTGGAGAATTTTGAAGCGAAAATGTGACATTGACAGCCCCATACTGTTGCACACCTTAAGATGGGTTGGCAGGAAGAATGGGACAAAATAACACCTAAAACACTTCGATTGGTTTCCTCAGTGCTAAAATATCATTTAAATGATGTGAGAAGGAATGGTGACATTACAAATTGGTGAATGCTTTACCATTCTAACGTTTTTTAGAATGTATTGCAGGAATGGATGTATATTAACAAATGAAATGAAGTTCACCAGATAAAATGTGAAATATATTGGGTTTGTAATGTCTGCAATGAAATTAAAGTCAAAGTAAATTTAAGAATCACTGAGGGTTTTTTTGCATTTTTCATACCGTCCCAACATTTTCTGATTTGGGTTTGTAAATAGCTTATGGAGAGAACTAATAAAAATCTATTCAAGGAAGAACGGACATAAAAATAAATTGCACTGAAGTTTGAAGCTTTGGGTTCAATAAAATCCTATGTATAGCACTTGATTATTTACCTTAAGTGACTTAAACCTGAAAAAAGTGAATATTTTTGGTGAGCACAATTGTCTGAAATGGCAAATAAAATAATTGGAAAAGAGACACCTAAAGGGAGGTGATTGTTGATATTTTAATACTAAAAAATCGGTTTGGTCTGATGTAAAGAAAATAGCATTTAACATCTTTAATAAAAATGAATTTGCCCTGTGTATATCCAAGTGAAGTATGCAGCGACTTCTCACAGAATGGCAGTTTTCCCAGATCACTGTATTTGAACATTAATTTGATCTGATCATCTCTCTTCTTTTCGAATGTAGTTAAAAATCAGGCTGTGTCCGGTAGGTGTTCACACAATTTTATTTTTTTTTTATTTTAAAATCTTGTTTAATATTGTAAAAATTACAGAATTTCATATTTACCTTTTGACAAAAATTCTTGGGTCTTCAAGAAGATGCAAGCTTTAAGACTCAACAGTTTTGCATGCATCTGTCTTTATATTTGATGAAAAATGTTAGAACACTGTCTTGTGTCAAAATGATGAGGTTGTTCTTTTTTATCCAGTAAGTGTATCAGCAAAACACTGCATATTTAAGTGCAAAAAATGCTTTTTATACCACAGATTTTTCACCTAAGACAAACAAGTTTTCTTGCAAACTAAATTACAAGAATTTAGCCATATCAGGGAAATTGCATGGTCCATGATTCTACTAAAACATCATTCAAATCAAGTGATTGTTTACAAGCAAGAGAATATCTTTCCTATTGTGTTGGAAGAGTTTTGTTTGTATCAACGGATGTTGTTTTGCAGGAAGCTCATGAGACATACCGTATTTTTTGCACCATAAGACGCACCTGACCATTAGACGCACCTAGGTTTAGAGGAGGAAAACAAGAAAAAAAAATTCTGAACCAAATGGTGTACTAATATGTTTAATAAAATATAACAGAATAATATTTCAACCATGCAAATTCAACAGCGGTATTAAGAAACATCATCACTGTCATTAACAAATAAGGAGAGACTTTAAGGTTCAAGCACTCTTTTAGTTTTATTGAAACCCCAAGAACTCCTCATCGCTAGTGTCAGAATTTATGAAGCTCAGTTGCTCACAATCACTTTGCAGGAGTACGTACCTATCATCACGCGGCATAACCTGTCCAAAGCCAGTTATATCACCAGAAGAAGTTATATCGCCAGTCTAGTCCCATCTATATTTGTAATGCCACAAAGCCCTTCATCTCATTCCCAAAGCCCATTCATCTCAAAGCCCTTCATTCTCATGTTTTGTTGTGGGTTTCCAGTTTGAAAAACGAGAATGTGGTGCAAGCACAGCCCTCTATTCAACAAATTGCTCTGCATACCTGTTTGTCTCGTCTGACAGTAGCTGAAAGGCAGCTTCAGGAAAGAACAGCCTGAAGTAGTCCAGCGGCTGGTAATCTGTCAAGTCCAACAGCAAGCCATACTGTCTTGTGAGGTCCGGTAGCCAGTTTGGCTCCCATGGATCAATGTCTAGGTATTCCTCCCACACCAACCTTGCCATAGGTGCATCGGCTGCACGAATATGCTCAGCTGGGGCAGCATCAGCTGGTGTCCCGATCAGCTGATGCCAGTTCCTAACTCTCTTGTTCGATCTCCTGATCACTCTCAACAAAATCAGATTCTGAAAAACCAGAGTCCGACTCAATGATAATGCGCAAAACATCGTCTGCTGAGTATTTTCTTTTCTGCACTCGCTTCTCTCCCTCGTGAGATGTCGATGCCATCTTGCCTTTGTTTACATTTGTTTACATTTCGCAACTCATGCACACGCAAGGATTAGATGCCGAGTCAATGAGTCTAACATTCCTCCAAGCACATAGGGAATGCCTGTAACGTAACAGTGAGTTTTGTCGCCCTCTACCCCTGGATGTTGACTTTTGTCAGGTAATACACATCATGGTCTGTGACGCAATATTCTCTCCATAAGACGCACAGACATATCCAACCTTCTTTTGGGGAAAAAAATTGCGTCTTATGGTGTGAAAAATACGGTACAGTGATCCCTCGCTATATCGCGCTTCGCCTTTCGCGGCTTCACTCCATCGCGGATTTTATATGTAAGCATATTTAAATATATATCGCGGATTTTTCACTGCTTCGCGGGTTTCTGCGGACAATGGGTCTTTTAATTTCTGGTACATGCTTCCTCAGGTAGTTTGCCCAGTTGATTTCATACAAGGGACGCTATTGGCAGATGGCTGAGAAGCTACCCAGCTTACTTTCTCTCTCTCTCTCTCTTGCGCTGACGTAGGGGGGTGTGAGCAGGGGGGCTGTTCGCACACCTACCTTCTGTGTGCAGCTGCTTCCTGAAGGACATGCTGCACGGTGCTTCGCATACTTAAAAGCTCAAAGGGCACGTATTGATTTTTGCCTTTGTTTTTGTCTGTCTCTCTCTCTCTCTCTCTCTCTCGCTGCTCCTGACGGAGGGGGTGTGAGCTGCCGCCTTCAACAGCTTTGTACCGGCGGTGCTTCGCATACTTAAAACAGCCCTATTTGATTTGTTTGCTTTTCTCTCTCTGACACGCACTCCGTTGAAGAGGAAGATATGTTTGCATTCTTTTAATTGTGAGACAGAACTGTCATCTCTGTCTTGTCATGGAGCACAGTTTAAACTTTTGAAAAAGAGACAAATGTTTGTTTGCAGTGTTTGAGTAACGTTCCTGTCTCTCTACAACCTCCTGTGTTTCTGCGCAAATCTGTGACCCAAGCATGACAATATAAAAATAACCATATAAACATATGGTTTCTACTTCGCGGATTTTCTTTTTTCGCGGGTGGCTCTGGAACGCAACCCCCGCGATGGAGGAGGGATTACTGTAATTGTCTACATTTTTACTACGTGTACAGTATCAATACAGAATTTCCCATTTCTGTCAATATTAAACCCTACATTGTGATTTGAGTGTATGTGTGCCTATGTCTGTTGGTGCATTCATTTTGGGATGATTAGTCTCTGACCGTTGAACAGCACCTATTTTGTGCACCAAGGTCTTTCTGGAAAGACTAAAAATATCAGCATTGACAAATTCAGTTCTTCTTGGTCCTTAATTTGATCTCAAACGTAGCATCAATGTGTAAATTGTGTAAATTAGTCAGAATGATACACTGTTTCAGTGTTGCGATGTAAGTAGACTACATTTTAGGTGTGAAACAGGACACAGTCTCTACTGCATTGACTCAGGGTGTATTACTCAAATATGTTGACTTCTGGCTTGTACAGTATGTTGCCTTAACCTTTACCTATTAATGACTATTCACAAACTCTTAAGGGAATTTTTCACAGCTGACAAACAGTTTGGTGAACATGGCAGCAAGTGTTTTCTAATGCAGTAATGTTTATATATTTGTCATGCCTTTATGCTGCATTTGGCTCATAGATAGTCCTGCACTGCAAACTGTCACACAGCCATTGCCTTGAACCACAAATCACTTCCTGTAAAATCACAGTGCAATAAATGCATGGGCTTATTGTGAAGACTCTTTTTATCGTTCTTCTTTAAAAGCTGATTTTATCCTCAATGCAATGGATGCTGTTTTTCACCACCCTTTTTATTCATTTATTATTTAATTTCATTATTTTACAACTATGATTGTATTATTTCAAAAAATGTTTTGCTCTGTTTAGGGCTGCATCTCCCAGGTTAAAATTTTGAGGTGGACCCTATTCTGCACATATATACCCTGTGAAAAGATCAGCCTCGACAAACTTAAAAAGGTCTGGGGCAGCCACTCGTATATTATCCCTGGCTACAATGGGTTTGATTTTTGACAGAAGTGTCTCTGGTGGAGTCAAGACATGAACTGATGAGGGTTTGTAAAGATGGCGGTTTTAAGTAGTCAGCCCGGAAGTGACGTTGGGGAACCGGAAGTGGCCTTCTTCTGGTGTCAGTCGAGGAACCGGAAGTGACGTCTTCCTAGGCACCGGAACCCAAAAGTGACTTCATCAATGTTGAGTCAGACAGGTTTTCCCATGGCTGGTCTGCAGAGATAACAGGAGAAGGTTTAGTGCACCCCGCCACCCCCTGGCCTGGTGTGGAATTACCTTCACTTGATCCACACAACGTCCTCCTACTTGCACGTGCGTGACAACCCTTAGTTTTTTTTCTGTGATGATAGGCATGTGGACTTCAGTGCTATGATAATGCCTACAAAGAAAGGTTTTAACATGTATTTAGCAGTTATGTGCATGTAATCTAAGGAAACCAAAGCGTGTACATGCACACACACACACACACACACACATACATACATACATACATACACACACATCATGTGCAGAGAATCCATCAATTTGAGGAGCCCAGTGACCAGCAGACCATGTCCATCACATGGAGGCGATTCTCAGCAGATATGATGGTTGGTCAGCATTTAGTTCCATATATCATGACTGGGTGAATGATTGTTTAGTAAATCTTTGACTTGAGTTGAGTCAGCATGAGACTTCTGTGACCTCTTTCCACTGTAGACATGCTGCATTGACTCTCATGTATACTTTGTCATCGATTTTGACATCCCTTTGTAAATTGGATCCCAAGTACCGAAACTTAGTTGTCTTCATCAGGTCCTTGTCATTTACTTGGATGAAGCTAGTGTTGGGTCAGTTTTCTAGGTATTCTGTTTTCACAGTGTTTATGCATAGGCCAAATTTGTCGAAATGATGATACCAGGCTTTAATTTGACTTTGCAGCTCTTTTCTGGTGATGGCTGCAAGCATGACATCATTGGTCAATGGTTTCCACAATTTGTTGGGTTGCAGATCTCGCATGATCATGTCCATGACCAGGATAATGAGCAGTGATGAGAGCACAGAGATTTGGAACACTCCTGAATTTGCAGAAGTATGTAACTTTCCGACTGGGTATCTCACTTGGCTTGTTGGTATTTGCATAAAGCATTTGGATGAACAGCTCATGCACCTCTTGTTAATGACGGATATACTAGATGAGTTGATGAGGCACATGGTTGAGCACCTTCTCTAGGGCAAAGAAGTCTATATGTAATGGCTTTCTCCGCTTGTTTTTCTAACAGCACGATTGTAAAAATCGTTTTAGTGGATCCAAGGCCTCATTAGTTGTTGTGTAGCTAGAATATTTTGCAAAGACAGTGATCAAGATTTCTTTTGAAATTCTGAATCATATGAGACAGGAAGACTATTGGATGGTAGTTGGAACACAAAATCATTGTTGTTATTGACAATGGGCACTGTGGTGCTCACAGCTCAGCTCACATGCATGTGACCACAGTTCACTATGTCATTAAAGTCTGTTAGCCAGGCAATGCTGCTGCTACATAGTTTTGTCAGTTTCCAAAGATCTGCTGGTAAAGTGTCAAGGCCCAGCGTCATCAGATTCTTCATGCTGTTGATGTCTCTATTGACCTCCTTGCCTGAGATGTGCGGAAATTGACTGGTGTGTGTATGGGCCTTATGGAAACAGTTACTATGGAAATTTGATATTGGAAGTTTCATTGAAATGGTGCTGCCACTGCTTCAGGATTTCACATTTGTCCTGTAGTTGTGGTCCATTTTTGTGCTTTATACATATACAGTGCTTGATGCCCCTCACCGTTTGGCACATGCTTTTGTTAGTTGGTGGGTTTTTTCACCAGCTTTTGTGTCCAACTGTTCATAGAGATTTCATTAATAGTTAGCTCTGGCTAACCAAAATAGTCTCCTTGATTACTTGCTTAACAAGCATATTGCTGACAGTTTTTGTTAATCTTTTGTGCAAACTTCTTTTTAAAGGCTATTTTTTTTCCTCACACCTTCTGTTTTACTTGGTTCATCCAAAGTCATGCCTGTTACACTAGACCAGGGCTTCTCAGACTCAGTCCTGGGGATCTTCTGTGGCTGCAAACTTTTATTCCACCCAGATAAACAATCATTATCTCATTTAATTACCTTGGTCTTTTTCTCTTCTTTTATTGTATATTCAGAAAATCACAATAGTATGATTTTTACATTTATAAAATATTTAGAAGTAGTTTTTTTCAATATCCTTAAATGCTTGACTCATTTATTTTTTATTAACCTTTTTCTGGGCAGTTTTCGTCTTTCATTGTATCCTAATAATGACAATTAAAAAGAAGCAGAACAGACACCTAGGAAAACAACACTAAATGATGAAAGGCTGCAACTACTTTAGCATCAGACCCACTAATCAGTAAATAATGGATTAAATAACCAGAAAACCTGGAAAACAACAATGAAAATCAGGATGAGAATATTGTTAAAAAGTAAAAAATACCTGCGGTGGGTTGGCACCCTGCCCGGGATTGGTTCCTGCCTTGTGTTGGCTGGGATTGGCTCCAGCAGACCCCCGTGACCCTGTGTTCGGATTCAGCGGGTTGGAAAATGGATGGATGGATGGATGGAGTAAAAAATACATTTCCCATATAACTGCTTAGTACATTTTAATAAAAATTTACCAAACTTACCAAGCTTATAGCTTGTGTGGAGGGTGTTACCAGATTTGTGTAGCAAGGAAGCTGCTGCACTTTTTAAATGAGGGGTGGATAAAATCAGGCCAACACCTAAGCCCTACCGAATTTCCACCCTGCCACCCGAATATTAACAACACCCAGGAAACAACAACAACATTTATTTATATAGCACATTTTCATACAAACAATGTAGCTCAAAGTGCTTTTACATGATAAAGAAAGAGAAAAAAGACCAAATAAATAATTAAAGTTAGGGAACACTAATTAACATAGAATAAAAATAAGGTCCGATGGCCAGGGTGGACAGAAAAAACAAAAAAAAAAAACTCCAGACGGCTGAAGAAAAAAATAAAATCTGCAGGGGTTCCAGGCCGAGAGACCGCTCAGCCCCCTCTGGGCATTCTACCTAACATCAATGACATCAATCAGTCCTTATTGTAATCGGGGTTGCCATGGAAGAAATTGATGATGACGGTCATGTGGACTTTTGGCCTTTAACCCATCAATGTAGGGACATCACGGTGCTTTTATTAGGTGGTGGTGGCGCAGATTGCCACCACAGAAAACCGGAAAAAGAATAGAAGAGAAAGTAGGAAAAAGCCCCTTAAGATTAAATACACCCAACACACAAATATATAAAATGATCCTTATTTGCTACAATAACTATTTACAAATACAAAAAATACTAAACACACCCCACAAACAAACCCCCCACACGATGATTACAGTCCTGAAAAAAAAAGACCTTATTGTAAATGATGGGGGTGATTCTGAAAATGGAAACTAGGGTTAAATGATGGCAAGAAGTGCGGAACACTCCTGTTCAATAAACTGCTTCCTGGAATATGGGTAGTGAAGTTCTGTCCTACCATCAGAGTCCAGCAGAATAGTCTTCGGAGGCGCGCCTGCATCGAAGGACTGGATTGGGAGGAAAAGAACCCACCGCCGTCCTTACATCTGGTGGCCAAGCACTATCCTTCTCCGCTACGAATGTCCAGTAACTGAGAAATGTTTAGGAGCTGCTACAGATGATGTTGATTAGAAAATGGTCCACTCGAAAATTCCCGCCACATCCTTCTTTTCCAGTTTTGTTTGTACAGTGCATACAAACCACAAACTACAAATCCCATAAGCCCCTCCGCATTAGTGCAAACCTGTTTAAAGACACAGACTCCACTTTACAAACAGAAATCGGTGCACCCAGTGTTGTCATTCACATTTAACAAACACTCAACAGGACATACTTACATACAAACAAAAACCCCCTATGTGGCCTCACTACAAGGTCAGTTCTTTAGGCTACCAGTCCAATTAAAAGCAGAAGTTGGTTGGAACAAAAACCTGCAGCCATAGTGGGTCCCAAGGACCAAGATTGAGAACCACTGTCCTAGGCAGTGACAACCAGCTTTTCTGGTTCCAAGGATCAGCTTTGCAGTGGAAGTGACTAAGTTGTAGAGCATGCTCCACATTCTTTCTGTTGGGTGTGTCAGCTGTGGGGAAGTTGATGTTGGGGATGGCTGTCGTGTGGTCGTGTAGCTTCCACCATTTGATTGTTGCTGGACCAGTTACACTATCCCTTGTACGTGCAGGGCTGATTTTCATGTCAGCAACAAGTTGCTTGTGATACCGAGGCAGACAGTCTGAAAAGATGACACGGTCACTTGCTTTGGTGAAGCTGAGAACTCAGTGACCATCATCGCTGCACTTAGATACAATTGTCACAGGGTTAATGGATAATGTATTTTTGGTGTTCCCCGCATGTCTGTTCAAGTTGCCACAGAGTAGCAGCAGGTCTTTCTCGGGGCATGTGGCAATATGATAATACTATTTACTCTAAAACTGGTCTTTTTAATTTTCATCACAACTGGTTTGAGGAGTGTATGTGAAAAATACATGTATCCTGTGCATTTTGGTGACAGTCAGAGCAGATATGAGATGATCAGGGTGTCAGTGGACTTGGACGACTTGGTTTCACAATTCAATGATGGCAGCACCTCTTTGTTTGGTTGTAACATGGTAAATAAGCTTCCCCATAAATATTGCATGCTTTTTGGCTTTTCCAGTGAGTCTCTTGAAGGCAAGAAGTATCTACACAGCAGTGCTTAAGTATCTCAGTGAGCTCACAGCTTTGACTGGTGCACATTTTAAGTGCATGCAGAGCAATTTTGTTTCTTTGGTTTGGTTTGTAACTTTCTTAACTGATTTCACCCATAAGTCAATAGCCCTTACATATATGACAAGGCAGTCCTGTGTGTCGCTTGTAGGGGCATTGTAACATTTTTTGATAATGTAGTTGACATTTTCATCCATGAGTTGCGACTGAAGATGATTGACAGTGTTGCCTCAACCTCACGTTGATTGGTCTGGGTTTTATCTCAGTTTTAAACACCTGTTAGGTGAGCAGTTTCCTGTGGCACCACAGAGAGAAACAGGCCTTACCAACGTTAATATTAAGTAATAGCAGTTACTACTAATAGTTTCTAAACAAAAATAGCCATTGTTTTATACTGTTATGTTTGCTCATGCTTGTCAGAGTGAATTCAACATTAGGCATAAATCCACTTAATCATTCATCTGCTTCTTTTCCATGCTGCAGGTAAATACCCAATTTAAAAAAAAAACATCTCTCAAAAACTTTAATCTTTATCTTGCTTTGTCACACCCTTCAGTGTGGAGTCATTTGTACTATACACTGGAAGTGTGTGGGATGCTGGCTGATAAAGAGGTTGTGATAGCCCAGCTGTATTCCCAACCTGCCTTAAATAATGAACAGATAAGAAGAATGCTGCAGTCGCGGTTGAATTTTGGTATTTATTCTCATCAAGTATTTTGTTGACACTGTGAAGGACAGCCGGGTCCCATGCCCGGCAGGGACGCTCCTGCTGCATCTGTTCCGGGGGAGCAGCCATGGACATTTCAATACCTCCCCTGGGACGCTTGGTGGCAGCCTGGCGCATGGCTCCATGGGAGATGGAGTCCTCCACAGCCTGGTTGGGGGCTCGGATGGCCACTAGGGGGAGCTGCTTGGAGCCTGCAGCCCGGCTGGTCGAATCTGCAGCCCCACCCGGAAATGCAATTAGGACCAGGTGGTCAAGCACCTGGAACGCTTCCAGGTGGGGTATAAAAAGGGCCGGCCACCACCACTCGAGAGCCAGGGTCGGGAGGTGGAGGACTACGCTTGCGGAGGAGTGGTGGGAGAGGAGAAAACAGTGCTGTTGTTACTGTGATTGGAAGAGTGCTTGTGGGACTGTGTATTACCTGTGGGTCACGGGGAAGAAATGTGCCCACGGGTGAAGACGAAAATAAAAGGTCTTGGTTTAGTACGTGCCTCTGTGTCCTTCTGTGCCGGGTCAGGCGTCTGTATAGCACCTTTTCTACAACACCAACATATGGACAGTGAGCCTTTTGTGCACCCTGGAAGCATGGGTGCAGAAAGTCTAGAAAATAAGAGATACGAACACAGACACCCCACCACTCGGTCTGGATTATGATGCTTTACAGTTTCAAGAAAACATAATCAGACAGTGTTCTGCAAGAATGCTTTGATTGATTTAATCATCAGATGGCAATTAAAGAGAGCTGCATGAAACCTGAACTGATAGACTTGAGAGATCTGCATCTTTGGTTTTTATGACTGTAGCGAGGGAAACTTGCAGTTAACATGTTTACAAGGTGCATTAGAGCCTAACCCAGAAACCTCAAGCTTTATTTATCCACTTGTTGAGAGGAGAGTGCTTCTATGCAAGTGATGTAAATATGGGATTAATGTAATAAGCAGTTGTGAAAACCACAAAAATCTAACTTTTTACTATATGAAATTCAGTAAAAAAGGAAAAATAAAACACTAATACAAAATACATTGGGTATATGGGTGTTATCTGATTATTATTGTTCAATAAACATGTTCATTTTTGTGTTGAGCCATTATTTGGTATGTACCTCAGTCCTTCCCTGCTTGTGCTCATTGTAGCATTAAAGGACAAGTATCCATTTTGTTCTTTATTGTGATCCTAAGTAATATCTTTCAAACACATAGGAATTAACTTATAATGTGATCTTTTTTTCCAACATTTTGAAAGATAAAAAAATATCTTTATGGATAATGTTGTGCAATATACTTCTGGAAAGAGCATCTAAGCAACACTTTTTTTCTTTTAACACAGTACTGCCCATAATTTAACAAGCCAAGCTGAAGCATAAATGAACAGGTCTGGAGATGTTGTATCATTTCTGTTTGTTTCTAGGTTGGTCTACTCTTGCACCTTAATATCAACACACACACACTCTATTCAACAGCTACAGATTCAATATTCCTGTCACTTTATAGCATTCCACATGGGATCTCATTGACATAAGTATTTATGAGTGATGCTTGCGATGTCTGCCACACAAGGGTTCACTGTCTCTGGTACTAACAAGACACATGAAGGCTCATATACTGTACCTTTTGATTATATGCCACTTACTAACCAACGGTGTCTTACTTCTACTGCACTTATTCTTCTATTGAGGTGTGTTTTGTCTTGGTAGAGTAATATATATTGCTCTACTTTCCCCTATTGTATTATTAATATGTAGCCTTAGAATGCCTAATCTCACAGACTTACCACTGTTTATAAGGTATTATTGTATATAACTTATCCCTACTTTCCCTTCTATATCTATAGCCTCAGGCAATTAGATGCAGTAAAAGACAAGCAGAAGTTAAGTTACAGTTTAAACAATGTATTAGTATTATTGATAATATTCATAAATAATAACAAAATGCAAAGTATATTTGAATATTGGCAACCATACAACCTGATTAAATGATGATATGTAGTTCAGGTGGCACACAGATTTGTTAGTTATTAAATGTCTCTAGTTAAGGCATCATTGGTGCTCAGCTTTCAGCCACATGTCTGTTCAAAATGGCTGCTGAGCTGTGCTGTTCATTGTGTTCTCTTCATCATCACAGGTTAGCAAGAGAGATGCTTCTTCATCATATGTTGGTTGGTAAGAGAGAGAGTGTGAGGTTAAACACATACATTTATAGATGTGCTGTCCAAACCCCTCGAGCCAATAGGACATCATGGTACTTGATGGCCTCTAAGACAAGCCAATTCCAAACAGCCAATGGGGGAAATAGAACATCTTAACACCTGCCCCCAAACCATATGTTATAGTACACCTTAGCCCATTTGCGGGGGGTAGAAATGACTTTAGCAAAGAAACACTTGCCAAACTGGTTTAAAACACACATCCCCCAAATCCTGTCGTAAAATTCAAAGAGGCTCAGCCGTAAAAAGTGGGGGCAAACACGAATGCCTCTCACCAAAGTAACACTAAATTACATTGCTTTGCCTAAAAATCAAATAAAGACATACAAAAATATTCATTAAATTATATGTAAAATCTCACATCACAAGAAGGTGTGACCTGTCAGCCTTGATAAACTCTGCAGGTCATAGCAAATGTTAATCTCTCCTGTACCAGATGCTGTAATATTTACTTTATTGCTTCATTCACTGTAAAAATTAATACAAAGTATTGAAATATAGAAGCAATATAGTTTTATTTAAAGAGAAAATAGATAACAAAAGTCTTAATATACAGTACTGTATATAGTCTTAGAAAAGTTTGCTGAAAATCTGCAATGTCAAGGGTGGATGATGTCCTGGGTGTCTTTTTACTTTCTTGTATACATAGTATCGAGAAAGTATAGGAATTGTGAAAAAATTCAACCTTGAGATTTTGATATTTTAGACTTTCCTGAGTCTGAAAATACCATTTTTGAAATTATGCCTGTCTGTGTGTAAACACAATAACTCAAGGTCAATGAGATTTTGTACACCTGCTTTATATCATGAATAAGGAATCCCATCAACTTTTGGGCCACTTCTGGCAACTGGAAAGAGTTGTGAGTGTCTGGAACAGATTAATAATTAATGTGACTGATGCAGAAACCTTGGCAGCCTATAAAAGATAAGATAATGAGATAATGGGACAGCTTAGCTATTAGCTGTGGAAGAGATGAATGATCACTCACTCAATTAATTAATATCAGTTTTCCGTTCAGCAATGCTGGTGATCAATTTTAACAATCAAAGTCTCCCCCCATTTAGATGGCAAGTTAAATGAAGGTTGAGCGAGGGATCTCTGTTTCACTTTCCAGCCAGGGCACCAGAAATATGATGAGATATGTACAATTTATGAACAGATTGGCAAAAGTCTACATTAAACTCTTTCTTTGTTGTGGTTTGACGCAGCTATAGACTTACTTTCACTAGTAATCCAGATATACTTGTTACAATAAACAATATAATACTATTTATTTACGACATAAGGATAATAGTATAAAGTATAACTGGATGGCGCCAGTGTGTGTGGCATGTCGTCTACTACTCTGTTTTGCTTATATTTTTGTTGTTACTTTTGTGTATGTCATACAAAATGTCAACTCATAACTGGTGTATGATCGCCAAACACTTCTGGAGCTTCGTTTGTCTGCTGTAAAACTTGTACAGTTTGAAAACGGAGGAAGAGATTATCCTCCTCCCCAGCTCCTATCTGGAATACCAGCATTCTTCTACCTTTCTCCAGGTCCACCTCGCTGGAGGAAGCGTCACAAACAACGAGGTAAACGCGGCGGGTGGTTGGTGAAGTTAAAGGCCTGTTTGGCTCGATCTCCCAAAGTTTTTCTAGTTCAACATGGATTGGCTCCTCACCTTTTTGTGTCATGGCACTCCTGGGACCATGTGGACTCCTGGCTGGTACCTGTTTTTGGCTCGGATTAGGCGATGCCACCTCCGCGTCCCTGCCCACTTCACCTGCATTGGCGAGGAGCGAATCTCCAGAATTTGTGGCCTATGGCATGTGCTCCGCTCGCTATTGTGGCGTCGGACCCGGCTCCCTTCAGGATGAGTCTAGTGAACGCTCGATCTGTAATGAATAAAACTTTTATCTTAAAGGATTTCTTCACATCTCATGGATTGGATTTCCTCTGTAAAACTGAAACCTGGTTGTCTCCTGGTGAGTCCAGCACCTTCTCTGAATGATTGCCGTGTGGCTGCTCGTATTTTAATTCCCCGTGGTTCTCAGGTCGTGGTGGAGGTTTAGCGACTGTCTTCAAATCCAACTTCGATTGTAAACAGCGGTTTCTAGCTGTTTCTTTCTCCAGCTTTGAACTGTGTCTTTTTGAGTTGGACCATTCTCCTGTGCTGCTCTGCGTGGTGGTTTATCGTCCACCAAAGTATAATAAGGATTTTATAAGTGACTTTTCTGATTTCTTGGCAGAATTTATGCCAAAATATGACCAAGTTTTAATTGTTGGGGATTTTAATGTTCATGTTTGTTGTACTGGGAAGCCTTTGGTGAAGGACTTTTTAGATTTAATGGACTCTTTTAGTTTAATTCAGTCTGTTAATGGTCCCATTTAGGAACGTGGGCATACACTGGATCTTGTCTTTTCTCGCGGTGTATCTGTTCTTAATCTGGAAATTGTTGATGCAGTGTTTTCAGACCATATGCCCGTTTTATTTGATTTTGTTCCTATCTGTCAATTTGCTAAACTGTATGAACCTGTTCGGCGTTGCCGTGCTCTTAAATCTTCCAGTGCTGCTCAGTTTTCTGCTGTTTTTAATTATGAAGTGACCTCACAGCCCTCGGTATCTTCCAATACTGAGGAGCTAACACTTCAATTTAATTCTGCTTGCCAAACTGCTCTGGACTCTGGAAAAGCAGGAAACTAAAGCCCTGCTCAGAGCCATGGTTAAATGCTAATACCCGTGCCTATAGACGGGAGTGCAGGAGAGCTGAGCGGAGGTGGAAAAAGGACAAGTTGCAGGTTTCTTTTGAAATTTTGTGAGAAAGTTGGTTGTGTTATCAGAAAGTTTTGAAAGCTGCTAGATCAAAATTTTTTTCTGAAGTTATTGGCTCTAACTCTCACAACCCCATGTACTTTTTAACACATTGAGTTCTGTTCTTAATGTTCATGAACCTGTCTATCTGGAAGCTTCTAATGAAACTTATTTTCCAGAAACACGGTATTTCCTTTCATCTTTATGCACACAACTGTCAGGTTTATTTCCCTCTGAGATGCCAAGGTCCATGCTCTGTCCAGCACCTGCTTGATTGCCTTATTGACATAAGGAGTTGGATGACATTAAATTTTAATGAGAACAAGACAGAAGTCATGCTATTTAGACCCAATGGCACCAGCGGGACCCCCTGCATCGACCTTTCCACTGTGGCTCAATTTGAGAAATCCATGATCACAAATTTAGGTGTGAAAATGGATTCCACTTTTAAACTTGATAGCCATGTGATTGCAGTGGTAAAATCTTGCTTTTTCCAGTTGAGGCGGCTGTCAAAAATCAAGCCTGTTTTGTCTAAACGCAACCTTGAAACAGTGATACATGCTTTTAAAACATCTCGTCTAGATTACTGCAATGCGCTTCTTTTTGGAATTAGCCAGGCCTCCATTGCTCGCCAACAGCTGGTGCAAAATGCTGCTGCTCAATTTTTAACTGGCACAAGAAAGCATGAGCATGTTACCCCAATTTTGGCTTCCCTTCACTGGCTTCCAGTTTGTTTTCAAATCCATTTTAAGATCCTTGTATTTGTTTTTAAATCCTTTCATGTTTGTGCCCTATTTTATTTGTCGGAACTGCTGCACCTTTATGTACCGTCTTGCTCTCTCAGGTCAGCAGACCAGATGCTTTTACGTGTTCCCAAGGCACGATGCAAACTCTGAGGTAATCAGGCTTTTTCAGTTGCAGCCCCAAAACTCTGGAACGATTTGCCATTGCACGTTAGGCTGTCTTTAAATCTTATTTAAAAACACTCTTTTACTCCCTGGCTTTTAACCCAGTATGATATGTTGGTTATCTATATACTTTTTATTATGAATCTCTTCAGCTCTTATGTGTTTATGTGTTTCTGTTTCATTTACCCTTTGGTTATTGTGCGTCTGATATGTTGGGTTTTTATTGTACAGCACTTTGGTCAGCCTTGATGTTGTTTTTAAAGTGCTTTATAAATAAATAAATAGGAGATGGATATATGCAATAATATATATGTATACAGATGACAGACAATAACAAACAAAAAAGAGAATAAAATAATAAAAGATTCATTTCTCCTGTAGAAAAGACGCATAACTTATGAATTCTGATTTTTCAGTTCATATGTTCAACATGGATAAATTCTTTAGCTTATTATTAAACTTTTCATGCCTGCACAGCTATTCTGGATTGCCCCCAATCCAATACCACCACTTAATTTCAGTGTGTGCATATGAGAAGATACTCTGCCCTTTCTGTCTGGAATTAGGATGAGAAATTCATAATAGCCAGATCTTCTCTTTCACAAGATTATTGTCTTTCAGTTACAGTGATACCAATACTATAATACATTAGCAGGCTTTGCCCTATGTAGTAAATTGTAATTAATAATTTTCAGAATCAAAGTAGGTATACTTATGGTTGGAGGTAAACAATGTTTTGTTCTTTTCCTTGTTGGCTTTCTCCAGAAATGTGGAAGAATCTTCACTTCATTTTCTTTCTTTGTGTAGGAGCTTGTCTCCTTCGCCTTGGTTGCACCTTCTGGTTGCAGGCGGTACTGCAGTTTCTTCTCGAGCTTCAAACACACCACATTGGTTCTCTTGTTGCTAGCAAAATTATGCCTGCTGGGTCAACTGGTGATCAGTCAATCCCCTGTCGTTGGCAAGGTGAATGCATGGCTTTTAAGTATGCGGTCTTCCTCTGTTCATGCCCTTGCTATCTTCAGTAAGTTTTGACTAATAGCACCCCTCTTCCATCATCTGTTACAAACAGTCTTCCATTTTTTCAGTCCGGCCCTTGTTACCCATGCAGTAAATGGGATTACAACAGCTTCATTACCGGCACACTCTCTAAGCACTGGCATCTCTGCTATACAGCAGAAGTTATAGTTAGGTTGAACAATGAGCTGATAGAGGAAAACAATGAGTTAGGGTGTGTTTCAGGTCTTTAAAGGACTAAATAAAGATCTTTCACAGGGTACTTGGGTTCATATAAGCCAATCTTTTTGGCTGACCATTGATGCAAATTTCTGTACATCAGAGTTACTCATCCTTGAGTTATAGTCCTTTGTTCAGACTTGGATATCCAGCTCATGCCTCTGAGTGGTGTCCCTGTGATGGTCCATGGTCTTGTTTCAAGCATCTTATCAGATAAGGCGAGAAGGTTGCATTCTGGCGAGGGGCCACTTAAACTGAGACTTTTTAGCGGGCAATAAAAGTCTCTGGCAGCAGCATTTTAATAAAAGACTGCTCTGTTCTAAAGAACCATTGGACAGGTTTTCATAAAGTGAATTTTATTTTATTTTTATCATTTTTTTAACTATTTTAGTTTAAATGTGAGGATAGCCTTTTCTCACAGTAGTGTGGTAGGCAAATTAGGGATTCTTCAATTTGAGTAACATAAGGCCAATTGGTAGTTGTAACAGGTCATTTATTAAGTGGAAAAATTCAATCAGTGTTAACCTATGCAGTATTATTTCACATTATTATTGTGGAACCAACACTCTTGGGTAGAAGTAACATTTGTATTCCAGTAAGGCCCAATATTTCCAGTAAGGACTATCCTCAAAACATATATGACCCAGTAAGGTAGGTGTCTTGACACAAGGTGTATTTTGGATAATCTGAGTCTAGCAAGAGATATGTATGCAGTGTATAATTTTAAATCAAATTAGGCCATGCTTAGGACAACTGACAGTGTATTTTATTGAGGACTGACTTCCATCGATAATCTTAAAATCTACTTGAAAGGTCCTATTCCCAATACTGCCTCTAAATCACTAGAGATGTACACCTATAAATGCTCTAGAGTAGCTTCTAAATGTTACTACTACTAATAATGCAGTTTATTTATATAGTGCCTTTCCTATGCTAACCTTTATCAGAGATATATAGTTTCTACAGTTGCTATTTCGGCAAGGTTATTAAAGTTGGGAAGGTTTAATGTGGCAAAGTCTGTAATTTCCATTTAGTAAATTAATTGCTTTAATGGAATGTAATATTTGAGAGACAGTTGTTCAAAAGAAGCAAATAAACGGTTAATATGAAAATCTGTAATAGCCCCAATGCCATACTCATTCCATTTGTTAACTTTTGCATGCTTTAGGGATGGTGGGGGTACAATTTACAGTAACATCTCACTCATAAAGTGTCTCATGCATTGGCAGTACATTCAGTGTGAGTGCTGAGTGCTACTAAAGCATACACTGAGAAGTTGTGGCATTATTTCTCATTGTCACTTTCCAATTCAATACAAGTTAATTTCTTTAATGTTACTTTCATAGTCTCTTAATATTTTTCTTTGCAACCCTTTAGTACATTTGCAAGATAGGTAGCAACATGCCCTGTATAGCGCCCCCATCATCTGTTTTAGATTTCTGAGGAGCTATAGTAACTAATTCTCCTAGCTATTATAAGATAAAGATATGACCAACTGAGTAATATCTTTTTCTAACACTTCCTATAAGTTGCTAAAGTTAAATGGGAAAAGGTGTTTAAATTGTTACATAATTAAGATTGTGAAGCAGTTAAAGGAAACAAATAGTGTTAATGCAGAAAGTATTTTATCAAATAATATCTAATTTACCTGATTACTAGTAATTATACTGCATTTGGATTTTTTTCCTTAATATTTTTTTCTATGTCAATGTTTTTGAATGCAATTATCCAATCACAGATTTGTTTTTATCTTATTATGTTGATTTTTTGTGCCACATCTAACAATACTGATTACCAAAATTTTCATTTATTATACCCTGTTACATTTAATTTATCAACAAACTTCCAACAAATTTCTGTATAGGCTGATGAAATAAATAGCTTGGATTGCTTAAATGCAGCAAACATTTAATCTTTTTAAACTTTTCCAGTTAGCTTATTTTCTTGAATAAACCATATAAATGTAATCTACACTACTCCTTGGTATGCTGTATAGTCAGACTAGCTGAAGTTCAAAAAAGTTGTCATTTCAAACAGAATTCAATTTACTGACTGCAAAGGAACAAGAGAAGCAAATTTTAAATCAAATGCCATTCTCATTATGAACATGGGGAAAAGGCTAATAAGATTTTAACTCAACAAATATGAAAGAAGGAATTTTGGATCACAATTTTCAAAATGAATAATGCATTTTTACTAAAATTAAAAACTAATGAAATAAATAACAGTTTTAATGTATACTGAAGGATTGTATACTTATTGAAATTATGAATGCAAGATTTCTTTGATAAAAAATAAATGCTCCAACTTGATGCATTATATGTAGTGGAGATGGATAAAACTCCAGGCATTCTGAAATCCAAGATGATACAAACTCTTTACAATCTAGGAAGGCCACAGTTCCACATGAGTATTCAGCAGTTTTATTAAAAAAAAAAACACACACACACAGTGTTGTTACATACAATATGTATTTCACTGTAAATGTTTAGAACGTATTCCCACCATTTAAAAGACAGTATATTCAGACTTAAAGCCTATTATCACTGGAATGTCATGTTATTAATAGAAGAAAATCATGCTTTCTGTGTTGTGTTTGGCAGGTCAAGTGCGATTAATGTTGTGAAGATTCTGCGTGTGCTAAGAGTGCTCAGACCTTTGAGAGCTATCAACAGAGCTAAGGGGTTAAAGGTAAGAATGTTCCAACAATTATCTTTGTTCACTTTCTGACTATAAATGAGTTTTCTTATTTGTAAGTTGACTGTAAACATTTTATACCATTCATAGTATTTAGTCTCATCATTCATGGTCATGTATCAGCATGGTGTGCTTATTTTAACTTTTTATAATTTAGGCAATTCCAGTGCAATATTTCACAAAGACCATGTCAAGTATTAGGTAAAATTAGCTGCATGACTTTTAAAGGTAATATAGTCAAGTCATTTGTACACTATTATATAAAATTTTCCATCATATGTTCATTTAATTACTGGCATGTTTAGTGGTGACTAGTCTCTTGACTAACTAATACATTGCTAATTCAAGTTACTGACCTATAATTTACAATTATTTTTAACAATTTTGAAAATTGTCGTAAAATATTCTCTCATACGGCAAATAAAGGACATTGTCCGTTACCATCTATTGTATTCCTTTGCACATATCAATTTAGCTTCCTTAATAAAAAATAATTACAGTAATCCCTCCGCCATCGCGGGGGTTGCGTTCCAGAGCCACCCGCGAAATAAGAAAATCCGCGAAGTAGAAACCATATGTTTACATGGTTATTTTTATATTGTCATGCTTGGGTCACAGATTTGCGCAGAAACACAGGAGGTTGTAGAGAGACAGGAACGTTATTCAAACACTGCAAACAAACATTTGTCTCTTTTTCAAAAGTTTAAACTGTGCTCCATGACAAGACAGAGATGACAGTTCTGTCTCACAATTAAAAGAAAGCAAACATATCTTCCTCTTCAAAGGAAACAGAGAGGAAAGCAAACAAATCAATAGGGCTGTTTGGCTTTTAAGTATGCGAAGCACCGCCGGTACAAAGCTGTTGAAGGCGGCAGCTCACACCCCCTCCGTCAGGAGCAGGGAGAGAGAGAGAGAGAGAGAGAGAGAGAGAGAGAGAGAGAGACAGAGAAAAACAAAGTCAAAAATCAATACGTGCCCTTTGAGCTTTTAAGTATGCGAAGCACCGTGCAGCATGTCGCTTCACGAAGCAGCTGCACACAGAAGGTAGCAACGTGAAGATAATCTTTCAGCATTTTTAGACGAGCGTCCGTATCATCTAGGTGTGCGAACAGCCCCCCTGCTCACACCCCCTACGTCAGGATCAGAGAAAGTCAGCGCATGAGAGAGAGAGAGAAAGTAAGTTGGGTAGCTTCTCAGCTATCTGCCAATAGCGTCCCTTGTATGAAATCAACTGGGCAAACCAACTGAGGAAGCATGTACCAGAAATTAAAAGACCCATTGTCCTCAGAAATCCGCGAACCAGCAAAAAATCCACGATATATATTTAAATATTCTTACATATAAAATCCGCGATAGAGTGAAGCCGCGAAAGGCGAAGCGCGATATAGCGAGGGATCACTGTATAACCCGTTGATCTGTGTGAGTTTGCTAATTTCATTGTTCCAAACTCTATAATAATCTACACTTAATGAAACTGGTTTCTGAAAAGATTTTATACTGCCTTTTGATAACTGCCATAGAACTGTAATGCTTCCCCTATAAAAAAGACTTTACAGCATATTGTTTCTAAGTCTTCATCTAACATTGTTGGTGGCTGCATTTACCTTTCTTTATCTGGTACACTTTTGACTTTACCCTGCATGTCCTCTGTTTATATATTTGAATAAAACTACTTTCTAATTACCTGTTCTTTATTGTCCTTTTAAGCTAGTAACACACCTTGATGTTAACATTTTGTACAGAAATCTAACATTTACAATGCACATTATTGTAGTTTCAAGTTGCTCAAGCCTCCAGAATCACAGTTTATGCCTTCAGGTTAAATAAACTGGTCATCTCCTTGAGTCTTGCATAAGACAGCAAGCATTTCTGCAAACTTTAAGAGTAGAAAAGAGAGAAGAGAATCATTTCCCCCAATATACAGTTAGGTCCATAAATATTTGGACAGAGACAACTTTTTTTCTAGTTTTGGTTCTGTACATTACCACAATGAATTTTAAATGAAACAACTCAGATGCAGTTGAAGTGCAGACTTTCACCTTTAATTCAGTGGGGTGAACAAAATGATTGCATAAAAATGTGAGGCAACTAAAGCATTTTTTAACACAATCCCTTCATTTCAGGGGCTCAAAAGTAATTGGACAATTGACTCAAAGGCTATTTCATGGCCAGGTGTGGGCAAGTCCATCGTTACGTCATTATCAATTAAGCAGATAAAAGGCCTGGAGTTGATCTGAGGTGTGGTGCTTGCATGTGGAAGATTTTGCTGTGAACAGACAACATGTGGTCAAAGGAGCTCTCCATGCAGGTGAAAGAAGCCATCCTTAAGCTGCAAAAACAGAAAAAACCTATCCGAGAAATTGCTACAATATTACGAGTGGCAAAATCTACAGTTTGGTACATCCTGAGAAAGAAAGCAAGCACTGGTGAACTCAGCAACGCAAAAAGACCTGGACGTCCACGGAAGACAACAGTGGTGGATGATCGCAGAATCATTTCCGTGGTGAAGAGAAACCCTTTCACAACAGCCAACCAAGTGAACAAAACTCTCCAGGGGGTAGGCGTATCGATATCCAAGTCTACCATAAAGAGCAGACTGCATAAAAGTAAATACAGAGGGTACACTGCAAGGTGCAAGCCACTCATAAGCCTCAAGAATAGAAAGGCTAGATTGGACTTTGCTAAAGAACATCTAAAAAAGCCAGCACAGTTCTGGAAAAACATTCTTTGGACAGATGAAACCAAGATCAACCTCTACCAGAATGATGGCAAGAAAAAAGTATGGGGAAGGCGTGGAACAGCTCATTATCCAAAGCATACCACATCATCTGTAAAACACGGTGGAGGCAGTGTGATGGCTTGGGCGTGCATGGCTGCCAGTGGCACTGGGACGCTAGTGTTTATTGATGATGTGACACAGGACAGAAGCAGCCGAATGAATTCTGAGGTGTTCAGAGACATACTGTCTGCTCAAATCCAGCTAAATGCAATCAAATTGATTGGGCGGCATTTCATGATACAGATGGACAATGACCCAAAACATACAGCCAAAGCAACCCAGGAGTTTATTAAAGCAAAGAAGTGGAAAATTCTTGAATGGCCAAGTCAGTCACCTGATCTTAACCCAATTAAGCATGCATTTCACTTGTTGACGGCTAATCTTCGGACAGAAAGGCCCACAAACAAACAGCAACTGAAAGCCGTTGCAGTAAAGGCCTGGCAGAGCATTAAAAAGGAGGAAACCCAGCATGTCCATGAGTTCAAGACTTCAGGCTGTCATTGCCAGCAAAGGGTTGTCAACCAAGTATTAGAAATGAACATTTTATTTCCAGTTATTTAAGTTGTCCAATAACTTTTGAGCCCCTGAAATGAAGGGATTGTGTTCAAAAAATGCTTTAGTTGCCTCACATTTTTATGCAATCGTTTTGTTCACCCCACTGAATTAAAGCTGAAAGTCTGCACTTCAACTGCACCTGAGTTGTTTCATTTAAAATTCATTGTGGTAATGTACAGAACCAAAATTAGAAAAAAGTTGTCTCTGTCCAAATACTGTATTTATGGACCTAACTGTAAATGTTTATTCTAAAATTATATTGATTAGATCCTGACAGGTTTTAAGAATGTTTTAACAGATCCTCTAAGTAAGATTTTTTTCCAATTTCAAATAGTATAGAATATCAGTTATCCACTGACTTAAAAGAGGTGGTCTAGGATTCTTCCAATTAAGCACGATAAGTCTATGTGCCATTAGTGAAGTAAAGGCAATTACAGTTTAATTCTCCACTTTAAGCCCACCTGGGAGTACACCAAACACAGCTGTTAATGGAATAGGAGTTGTTGTGACACCAAGGCTCTCTGTAGGCATTTAACACTAGAATCCCTGGAGCCTACAAAAAAAGTCGTAATGCCAGGCCACCTTAAACTCCTTTGCACCTTTTCGTCAACGTCTTTGTTTTGCAAATTTGCCAATCAGCATAAGCAGCAAGCAGCCTGCTATCCCATCCCCCCAACCAACGCAGCTGAAGTTCTCCTAGTTAAAGCATGTTTATCAGGGTGTGAGGTGCCTGGAATTGTATCAGGTCAGGTTGGGGAGTATGCACTGGTACAGGGGTAAATAATATATTGTTATTTGGAATGCCTGTATTTCATGTGTGTTCTGTGTCTACAATGAAAACTGAACTGAACTAAAATTGAATTAACACTAGAATCCCTGAAGCCTATAGAAAAAACTTGCTGCCTGTGCTGATTGATACATTTGCAAAACAAAGACGCTGATGATGAGGTACGAAGGAATTTAAGGTGGCCCAGCATTACAACTTTTTTGTAGGCTTCAGGCATTCTGGTGGTCCAGAATTATGTTAATTTGGTACATCCCCAAAACATGTGGCCCAGTGAGGCTGGAGCTCAACTACAACGTTTGCAGGTTGGATCTTGTCCTGAAAATATTTTGGACAATTTAAACGAGATAGATGTGCTCAATAAAAAGATTTTAAGTTGAATAAGTGTATGCTTTGCACATATGCAGCTAGTGTGAATTCTGTGTGTGGTTGCCTTCCACTCCTTGTCTGAAATGTTGAGTAAGAGATCCTTTTCCCACTGTATTCTGGGATCTTTGAAAGGAAGGGACTTTAAATGGTTTTATATAATATAAAATGTTTTGATTCTTCAAGACTGATCAGTATTTCTTCTGGAATACAAATAGGTTGGATGTAGGAAAACTGGGCAGATTTCATTTAGCAAAGTTACTAATTTAGAGATAGTGGAAAAATTGTCTTGATGGGAAGCTAACTTTGGAGTGTACTTTCACGTAGGATGCAAAGACATTATCTGTATACAAATCTGTAAATGATTTAATCCTGCAAGTTTTCCAAACATTAAAATCTGTTTTTTATTGTGTAGAGGTGCAACAGATAAAAGCTTCTCTGTCTCGAAGTACTTCCTAAATTGGTTCTATATTCTGGGTGAATGAAGGACAATTGAGTTGTTAGTATATTGATGATAACTTGTATTTACTGGGGTACAAAGCAAGGAATATAAAGAAGTACTGCAGGATTTTATTTTTATTGAGGACCAATCTTGCATGTGTTCATCTATTTGTGTCAATGTCCAGGTTTTTATAGCTTACTAATAAAACCTTCTGCTTTAGGTCATGGAAGGGTCGCCCTTTGGATGCGTAGATGTTTTGAATTCCAAATAAATTGGGTTATGATTGAATCTAATTTCTTAAAAAAGTAGTTGTTAATATATATGGGCATACTTTGAAATAGAAAAAGAAGCTTAGGAAGGATATTCATCTTGACAGTGTTAATTCTCCCTGCTAAAGGGAGATGGAGAGTAGACCATCTACCCACATCTTGTTTTTCCATGCAGACTGCAAAATTTGTTGAAAAAGAGTTTTATATTTTCTTGTGATGTTTATCCCTAACCATTTAAACTGATCTGTGATGATTATAGGGAAGGTGTCCAATCTAATGTTGCATGCTAGAGAGTTCACTGGAAAAAGCACACTTTTTTTCAAATTAATTTTAACTCCAGATATTTTTTGAAGTTCTGCTAGTGGTGTTATGACTGCAGGCATATACTTTTGTGAGTCTGATATATATAGTACCATAACATCTCCATATAGTGATATTTTCTGTTCAAGTCCATCTTTGATAATTCCCTTTATCTCAGATGCATTTTGAAAGTGAACTGCTAATGGCTCAATGACGATTGCAAATAGCAGTGGTGACGGGCATCCTTGTCTAGTATCACGTTCTAGTTTGAAGTAGTCTGAAGTAATGTTGTTAATACAAACTGAAGCTTCTGGACTGGTATATGGTATTTTAATCAATACACATATGTTCGGGTCAAACCCAGATTTGTGCAATTTAGTGAATAGGTGCCCCATTCAACCATATCAAATGCTTTTTCTGCATCCAAAGATAATATCTTTGGGGGGTTAGACTTTATGGGTGAATATATTACATTAAACAGAAGTTGAACATTGGAAGCCAAGTGTCTGACTTTAATAATTTAATAATTCTGCTTTGGTCTTATGATATTACTGAAGGAAACACTTTCTCAGTCCTTCTAGCTAGAACTTTGGAGAGTAACGTAACATCATTATTCAGAAGTGAGATTGGTCTGTATGATATACATTGTAATAAGTCCTTATTTTGCTTAGGAAAGACAGTAATTAATGCATGCTAAAAAGTTTGAGGTAGAATTTCATTGCTTTTGGCTTCTAGAAAAGTTGCTAATGAAAGGAGAGCTAACTTAATTTTTTTTAAATAAAATTAATCAAAGTAGCCATCAGGGCCTGCTGCTTTCCCACTCTGAAGTGAGTTTATAGAATCTAGTAATTCTGAGAGTGACAGAGGTTTATCCAATTCCTCTACAATGAGGATATCTAGCAGTAGCTGTGGTATCTGTGATGCATTAGATTGTGTCATGTCTTCCTTAAACTGAGTAGAATATAAATGTGTGAATTATATTTTCATGGTCAATGATTTTATCTCTGTCTGTTTTGGTAAATACAAATATTGCATTGCGAAATTCCTGCTTGTGGATTTATTGAGCTAAAATCTTATTAGCCTTCTCTCCATGTTCACAGTAATGATGTTGCGATTTAAAAATTAGTTGTTCTGTTTCTTTTGATGTCAAGGTTGAGTTCTGATTGCAAAGCCTGACTTTTCCTATAAAGTACCTCATTTGCAGACCTGGCATGTTCTTGATCTTTTCTGGTAATTTCACTGATTAGCTCTGACGCTTTTTTGGCTTCCAGTTTATTTTTGTGGGAGATATGAAATAATCTGTCCTCTTAAATATGCCTTCAAAATTTCCCAGAGTATACCTGCAGAAACCTCTGAGGATGTAATTGTCGTTAAAAAAATGTATTAATTTGCTTGGATATAAATTCTGTACAGTTCTTTTCAGCTAATAACAAGGGGACGCTTGCTTCGAGATGAGTATATGGAGTATAGTGATTTAAGCTCCATAATCAGAGGTTATGATCAATTACAAACTTGTTTTTGCAATATTAGATGTTATCGCCCCTGTAGCTGAAGACCTATCCAGGTCTGGATTTAAAACACAATTAAAGTTTCTGACCATTATATGTTCAAGAATGGATGCCAATACATTTTGGATGAAGTTTCAATCATCCACATTGGGTGAGTAGACATATATCAAAATCACTTTACAATTAAATAAATTATTCATCATGGTCAAATATTGCCCTTCAGGGTCAGATAGTATATCTGATACAACAAATGAAATTGTTCTATGTATTAAAATTCCCACACCTCTAGTTTTCTTTGTATAGCTGCAGTGAAATATTTGGCCAGTCCAGTCTCTTTGCAGCCGAAACCGATCCTTGCTTAATAAGAAAGTCTCCTGTAAAAATACTATCTTGGCATTTAGACCTATTAGGTGAGAGAATACTTTCTTTCTCTTTAATTCATGATTGAGACCTTTGACATTCCAGCTCACAAAGTTGTTGGTCATTGTTTGGTAATAGAGACATTACTTCTGAACTTTGACATTTTATAGTCATAAATTTAGGTAGTACATTACTACATAAGATAGCTTTAACCATAATTTCCAATTTTGCCAGGAGTTACGGCTATGAAGACTCTTGTTGTGTTTGTACTTACAATTGTGGGGGTAAAAAGGATAGATTAGAAATAGCTTGCTCTCGTTCTACCGCCCCAAACAAAACAAGCCTCCCAGCAGCAGTGTAGAAAGATTAAAGTAGATATCTGTTAGCAAAACAGCCCAAATACTATTAACCTAGAACATAATCTTAAACAGTCCAGAAAGCATAAACCCAGGGATTGATGTTAAACAGTTCCTATGGAGAAGCAGATAACATATGATAGTACAATCCTAATACAATGAGCCAAGGATGTGATGTTAAACATTCCCCTTTGGACAAGTTATAATCATAATCAAAATGTAAATGTAGCCGAGAAAGGAATAGAATATAAAATGACAGCAAAAGTCTCATTGTGAATAGACTAGATTGGAGGTAAAATCTTATTTGCCTGGCCAGGACATGATGTAACTCACAATCATATTTCAAAAGGTGTCTGGATCAATTTTCTTAGCTCTTTTTCTGCTTCATCCGGAAAACTAAAAATGTAGGACTTGCCTTGAATATTCACTCTAAAATTAGCAAGATACAAGAGGCTATATCTGATTTTGGCTTTGCATAAGCGCTGTTTAACGCATGTTTAGAAGCTGTTGAAGGTGAGAAATCAGGGAAAATGTGGATGTGCTTATTTTCAAATGTAATCTCTTGTTTAACTTTGAGATGTGACGTCAAATTTAGTTTAGGT
Organism: Erpetoichthys calabaricus; assembly: GCF_900747795.2. NCBI lineage: Eukaryota > Metazoa > Chordata > Cladistia > Polypteriformes > Polypteridae > Erpetoichthys > Erpetoichthys calabaricus. The sequence goes on along the minus strand of NC_041411.2, from coordinate 46,628,680 downwards.
TGTAATTTGTCGAAATGAACAGTAAGGCTTCTGGGTTTTGAGGCATTCAATCCACTTATGTGGTAAGTTGCTATTATCTTGGTGTCTGATTCAAAGTCCTCTCCAGTTATTTTAAAGAATAGTTTGAATTGAATTGGTTTGGTCCGTTTATAGGAGATGGACGTCTGAAGCAGAGCTCCGCTAGCAGCGGCTTTATTTTCCCACGTATTTCATATTATTTAGAGGTATCCTGTATTTAACCCGACCAAGGAACTTCCACTACAATATACAAGCATGAGTAACAAGAAGAAAAGTCAGAAAGAACCGGAAAAGAAACTTAAAGCTGCATCGAAGTCCGGACAGACTTCCGGCCTGAGTGCAAGTGTAAGGTATGGCATCACGGAGACTGACCTAGAACAGGCAGAAGAGTGCGCAGAATTCCTGGGACCCCGCTCCATTGTATCGTCTCCAGTCGAGAGTGAGAATGGGAGCGAAGGCGCAAGTGATACAGGTCGCGAGGGATCGCCGATTTCTGAGGATCATTCGAGACTAGAAAGAGCTCTGCAGGACGTGCTCTCATCTACTCATCGCGAGCCTGTAACAGGAGCTGCATTTTCACTTGCGAAGCACGAAAGCAGAAGCGAACTGTCCGAACTGAAAGAGATGATCGCTACACAGTCCACTGCCATAGTTACGGCCATGAAGGAGCTTAAGAAAGATAACACAAATGATCTTAAGAAGGTGGCCACTGAGCTCAAGAAGGATAACAAAGATAAGGAAACGCGTCTATTTGAACGTTTCGACGTGAACTTTAAAGGCATGTTGGAGAAATTAGTGGAACACATTGAAGAAACTAACTCCAAACTGAAAAGGCTTGATGATCATATTAATGACGTTTCAGATCAGCTGGAAGACGTTAAGCAGGGACTCACGGCTCGAGTGGAAACAGCGGAACAAATGGCATCTAACGCCGATGAAAAAGCCACAGCTGCGAACTCGGAATACAAAAAACTTGGAGACAGACTTGCAGCCCTGGAGGATGGGTGCAGAAGAAATAATATAAGAATTGAGGGTATACCTGAGAAACGAGAAAGCTCAAGCCCAGTGAAATTTGCAGTAGAATTACTGTCTAAAATAATTGGAGATGACTTTAAACTCGACAATGAGATAGCCACGGCTTATCGCACAAAGATACCAAGCGCCTTTAAATCTAGGTCTTTTATTGTCCGCTAAGAACGACTAAGATGTAAGCTTGATGTGATGGCACTTCTCAGACACAAGCAAGAGATTATATTCGAAAATAATCTTATTCGTATTTTTCCCGACTTCTCACCATCAACAGCTGCAAAACGCAGATCCTACAACGACATTAAAAGGATGCTACGGGAAGCCGATATCAAATACAGCCTCTTGTATCCTGCCAAACTGAAAGTGGAAGTTCAAGATGGACATTATATCTTCTTCAGCAAAGAAAAAGCTGAAAAAGAATTAAAGAAGCTGTTTCCGACACTTTTTTGAAAGTTAATTAAAATTAAAGAGCCGTATTCTATCAAGGCACGGGAAAGACCTATGATCTGATCGCTGGATCCATGTTTAAAGAGACTGGTATTATAATTATACATCTTATTTTTTTTTTTTTTTTTTAGCTGGACTTTATATGTTATATGTTTATGTTTTAATCGGAGTTATAGAGTTATAGACGTGAGTGTGAAAATGTGGAAGTGATTAAAGTAGGATTCGTTTTATTTATTTATTTTTTTATTCCTTTTTTTTTTTTATTTTACTATACCTTAAAGTAGACTGTTTAACTTCATACCCTTGGTTTAATGCTTGTTCTACTATTTATACAATTACCATTATACTATTACAGTATGAATTACCAGGTTTATCCTAGACTAGCTTTTAAAATCACTCCCAGGGTTTTTTTTTTTTTTTTTTTTTTTAATCTTAATATCTTAACTTAAAAGCGCTGAAGATCATTTCAAGCTTAAATATTGTTAATGAGAACATTTTCGGCAGATAGTATTAAGGATTTAACTGTAAAAGATATCTCTGTTTTAATTCTGTAACGCCGCTGCAGGGTGGGGTTTGTTTTGTTTTGGACGTGCTCTGTCTCTTCGTATGTCAGAGGACTGGAACATCGCGAAGTGGGGTCTAGCCTCATGTGGGGAGGCAAAATGGGGGGGTGGGGGGATAAAGGGGGGAGAGAAGGAGAGCAGGTTATATTTAATCTATTCTTATAATCCTTATAATTATAAATATCAATGCAGCAACAGGCTAACATGCAACAACTCCTGGGGAATCTTGAAACTAAGATTAAAACTGCCATATTACCAATTAAAACTATAAAATGACATTAAAAACTCAGAATCAATGTCTCCATGATGGGACAGTTAACTTTGTGAGCTGGAATGTTAAAGGCCTGAATCACGAATTAAAGAGAAAGAAAGTATGCTCTCACCTAACAGGCTTAAACGCTAAAATAGTATTTTTACAGGAGACCCACTTACTAACCAAGGATCAGTTCAGATTACAAAAAGACTGGACTGGCCAAATGTTCCATTCTAGCTTTATAAAGAAAACTAGAGGGGTGGGAATTCTCATACATAGAACAGTTCCATTTGTAGCATCAGAGGTAGTGTCGGACCCTGAAGGGAGATATGTGATGGTCATGGGCAACTTATATAACAGTAAAATGATTTTGATAAATGTTTATGCACCCAATGTTGATGATAAGGAATTCATGCAAAATCTATTTGCATCCATTCCCAATGTGAACACTCATAAAATTATAATGGCTGGGGACTTTAATTGTGTTTTAAATCCACTCTTAGATAGGACTCCCGTGACAGGGGGGATGACATCTAATACTGCAAAGATAATTACACAGTTTTTAAATGATCACAACTTATCAGACCCCTGGAGGTTTCTTAACCCAAACTCAAGAACATATTCGTCCTACTCACCAGTGCATTATAGCTACTCAAGAATTGATTATTTTTTTATTGATAATAATTTCCTGCCTACAATTAAATCATGCAAATATGACACAATTGTTATCTCTGACCATGCCCCTCTAGTCTTGGAGCTAAAATCAATAAGCCCCTCGTACTCACCTCGCAGATGGCGTCTTAACCCTCTTTTATTGGCAGACGAGAACTGCACAGAATCCATATTACTAACCGAGAATGCTAAACCGGATGATGGACGCAGGCACATCCGGCCATGGGCCGTAGCTGCAAAAAGACGTACTGCGCAGGCGCAAAAAGAGTCCGCGAGAGTCGGCTGAGGAGCCGAGAAAGGCGGACAAAAGAGGGCGAGAGAGGCGGATGAGGGGCCGCGAGAGGCGCAGGCGCAAAAAGAGTCCGCGAGAGTCGGAGAAAGGCGGAGAAAAGAGGGCGACAAAGGCGGATAAGGGGCCGCGAGTGGTGGACAAGACCACAGAAAAAAGGAGTGCGCACATACAAAAAGGAGAAATGAGGCGCAAAGTCAAACGCAGGAAAAGCACGAAACACATTGCACACGAAACTAGACCCGAAAAAAAAAAAAAAAAAAAAAAAGAGGCTCGCGCACAACAGCAAGGCACCCCCTCCTCCCCCCCCCCCCCTACAGGCACCGGACGGGACACACACCAAGAGGGGGATTCAACAAGCCCATGGAACACAAAAAAAAGAACACAAAACCACCCCACAGACCCTACAAGCGAGGGACGGGACACACACAAAGAGGGGGATTCAACAAGACACAGGAACACAAAAAGAAAGAAGACGCTCGCGCGACAACAATCCTCAACAATCCCCCCCCCCCCCCCCCCCCCCCCACATCCATAAGAAGTCACACCCAAAGCCACATATTCTAAAGTGAACGTCAGCACCTTCACACTAGACAGCATAGGTGTCAGCATTGGTGGATCTCCTTACAATAAAGCATTATTAACCGTTCAACTGCAGAAAAGGAAACATATTAACAGTGACTGCGACCCTTCTTATTACTTATCCATATTTCGGATGCTGAGAAAGAAACAAGTCATGAATACACGGTCACGGGTACATAACGAAAAGGAAAGGATAACAGGAACAAACACACGAACACGAAAGAAACAACAAAATAGACGGCTATGCAGCATAGGTGGATCTCATTACAATAAGGCACTATTAACCGTTCAACCGCAGAAAAGTCTCCATATTAACAGTGAGTGCAATACTCCTTATTACTTATCCATATTTCTAAAAGAAAAAATGTCTCGACTCCAAAAACGCAAAGCTCAACTAAAGCTTCTAACTAATGATGTACCTAAAAGTAAAAACTTTATGAACTGCGTTAGATCCTACAATAGTTCATTTGCTTTTAGTAAATATCAGGCCACCAAAAGGCAATGGCCCATACTGCTTTCCCATATGTGCACAAATACTGCATCGCATTGGAACAGTGCACCCTGAAACAAATCAACAACGCAAATATGCACAAATCTACATCCTAGATCCACATGACGCAAACTATCAATCAAAGTGCTGCATCGCAACAGGCACGGATTCAAAACGAAACACCTCCCGTCTCAGACATACGTTAACGGCAAGGAAGGCTACAACGGGCGTCTCACACAGCACAGGCAAATCGATTACAGCTCCAAAACAACACGTCCCAAATACTACATATGCAACAACGCGCCTCTCAAACGGCACAAGCAAAACATACACCGGGAAAATTCATTCGGATTAATGAATGTCATTTGCAATCATTGTCATTCAGTTCACTTCCCTGAAGAAACAACTGGCAATACAAGTAATACATTTAGACGTTGTTGTCAAAAGGGTCAAATTAGACTGCCTTCTTTACATTCATATACTGAATATCTACAGAAGCTTATAACTGACGATGTACCTGACAGTGAAATCTTTATCAACTACATTAGATCCTACAAATCGGTATCCACTATGAACATTAACGGTGGCACTGCACGTGACATCCGTCTTCAAAAAATGTTGTTTATTGATGAATATACAATGGCATAAAGTCACTTACTCAACACCATTCATAAACTTCTACAAACGTTTATGAATAATAATATTCGATTTGGAGGAAAGGTACTTTTATTAGGAGGAGATTTTAAACAGTGATTAGCTATTCTTCCAGATTCCATGCACTCAGCTATTGTTCAGTGCACCTTAAAATACGCAGACAATTGGCATTGCTTTCAAAAGATACAGTTAGTAAAAAAGATATGATGTCCAGAACCAGATCATAACAATTGCTTATTACAACTGAGAGATGGTACACTCACCAATACAGATGGACTTCAGCCACATATTATTACAATTCCTCAAGCCTTTATCTGCGACGACTTAGGTACAGAGAGATTTGGAACAGCAATCTCATTAGACCAAATGCCCCTTTTAACACAACGCACTATATTGGGTCCAAAAAATATTAATGTGTAAAAAACATAAATACCCAAGTCATTCCATTACTTCCTGGAGAGACACAACTCTTTCTAAGCTCTGACAAAGTTGACTCTGATCACGATAATGACCATCTTCATTGACCTTACAAGTTCTGACCTGGAATTACCTTTTACACTTAAACGGCGTGTACAAAGAAATTTTCCAATAAACCTTTACACTGTGCCACACACTTTATTGTTTGCTTTCTATTTGCATCATCTACACCGTCACACTATTCTATATCTCATTCATACATCACGCTCTTTGTCATTCCCAACACCAGGGGTTGGCGAGCGAAGCGAGCAGGGGGCGGAGCCCCCTAGTTTATATCCAAACAAATCAGCTTCTTCCTAGAGACAAACACGTCTACAGAGGTTTCTGCAGGAACACTCTGGGAAACTCTAAAGGCCTTCCTAAGAGGCCAGATTATTTCATATCTTTCCCATAGAAATAAATTAGAAACCAAGAAAGTGTCAGAGCTAAGAAATGAAATTACTAGAATAGATGAAGAACAAGCCAGGCGTCCAAGTGAAGCTCTTCACAAGAAAAGGCAGGCCCTGCATACAGAACTTAACATCTTAACAACTAAAGAAACTGAACAACTTATTTATAAGTCTAGACAGCATTACTATGAACACGGAGAAAAAGCTAATAAGCTTTTAGCTCAACAAATTCATAAACAAGAAGTTCACAATGCAATACCAGTAATCACCAACAAGAATGGAGAAGAAATCATCGACCATAATAAAATAATGCACACATTTAGAGATTACTATAAGTCTTTATATTCCACTGAGCCCAAAGAAGACAACACGCAATCTAATGCATTTCTGCATAATTCACAAATACCACAAATAGATGCTTTAAGTGCTGAGAAACTAGATAAACCTCTAACGCTAACAGAATTACTAGATGCTATAAAGTCACTACAAAGCGGGAAATCATCAGGCCCTGATGGTTACCCCGTAGAGTTTTATAAGAAATTCTCCACTCAGCTAGCTCCACTCTTATTGGTAACATTTACAGAAGCTAAAGACCACCAAATACTACCTCAAACATTTCGACAAGCATTAATCACCGTCTTTCCTAAACAAAATAAGGACTTGTTACAATGTGCATCATATAGACCAATTTCACTCCTGAATAATGATGTTAAGATACTCTCAAAAATCCTAGCTAGAAGGATGGAGAAAGTGCTGCCCTCGGTAATATCACAAGATCAAACTGGATTTATTAAAGGCCGACATCTATCTTCAAATCTCCGACGCTTGTTTAATGTTATATATTCACCAGCAAAATCAAACACCCCAGAGATATTACTATCATTAGACGCAGAAAAGGCATTTGACATGATCGAATGGAATTACCTTTTCACTGCATTGGAGAAATTTGGGTTTGGCCCGAATATTTGTGCTTGGATTAAACTACTGTATACCAGTCCAGAAGCTTCAGTTTGTATTAATAAAATTTGCTCAGACTACTTTAAACTAGAACGTGGTACCAGACAAAGATGTCCCTTGTCGCCACTGTTGTTTGCAATCGCTATTGAACCACTGGCGGTTCACTGCCGAAATTCTCATCAGATAAAGGGGATTGTCAGAGAAGGACTGGAACAGAAAATTTCTTTATATGCAGATGATATGGTCTTATATATATCGGACCCAGAAAACACTGTCCCTGCTGTTTTAACAGCACTAACAGAATTTCAAAAGATATCTGGTCTTAGAATTAATCTGAATAAAAGTATACTCTTTCCAGTGAATTCATAAGCATATAATATTAGATTGTACACCCTACCTTTTACCATAGCAGATCAGTTTAAATACCTAGGGGTAAATATCACAAGTAAACATAAAGCTCTTTATCAACAAAATTTTGGCGTCTGTATGGAAAAAATTAAGCAAGACTTGCATAGATGGTCAACCCTTCATCTCACTCTAGCCGGAAGAATTAACATCGTTAAGATGAATATCCTTCCTAAACTTCTCTTTTTATTTCAAAACATTTCAATATATATCAATAAATCGTTTTTTAAACAGTTAGATTCAATAATAACCTCATTCATTTGGAACTCAAAACACCCACGTATCCGAAGAGCGATCCTACAAAGACCTCAGGCAGAAGGTGGCATGGCTTTACCTAATTTTCAGTTTTATTACTGGGCAGCAAACATACAAGCCATAAAAACCTGGACACAAATAAATGCACATACACAGGCTTGGTCTGCAATAGAAGTAAAATCCTGTAGTACTTCTTTATATTCCCTGCTCTGCTCTCCAATAAATGAAAGTATATGCGCAAAGCATAGAATTATTCAACTAAAAATTATATATCGAGCTCATCTGTCTCGCTTAAAACTGTCCAAAATGTTTCCAGGCCAGGATCCAACCTGCGAGCGCTGCAACCAAGCTCCTGCCTCACTGGGTCACATGTTCTGGGCCTGCACCAAACTAACATCATTTTGGACAAAAATTTTTAAGTGCCTCTCAGACAGCCTTAGTATCACAATCCCTCCTAACCCACTAACAGCTGTGTTTGGTGTCCTTCCAGATGGACTTGAATTGGAGAAGGACAAACAAACGGTGATTGCATTCACTACACTTTTGGCACGCAGACTTATTTTGTTAAATTGGAAGAATCCTAATTCTCCTCTTATAAGTCAGTGAGAAACTGATGTTTTATATTATTTGAAATTGGAAAAAATCAAATTTTCAGTTAGAGGATCTGTACAAAATTTTTTCAAAACTTGGCAGGATTTAATCAATATTATTTTAGAATAAGAGAATTAACTATTATTGCATTTAACTCCCTTCTCCATCTCTTATTTATATAGATATTTACTTCTCCCCTTCTTTTGTCTAATGTTGCCTTATTAAAAAGCTTAAAGCAATTTTCCTTTAGCTAAGCTCTCCTTCTCAGGGGTGGGGTTTGATTTGTCTTCAAATGTGTTGGGTTATAAATTGATCTGTTTGTATGGAATGATTACAATGAAAATTAATAAAATAAAAATATTAAAAAAAAAAAAAGAATAGTTTCAGTGGTTTTGGAGTTTCACAGTTTTCAGAAAGACCTTCAATTCCTACAGCACAGTTAGTCAGTCTCCAAGCACTTTGTTTCTGGATTTTGTAGCTGTTGCTTTTTCATTATGGTGGATTCCAATTGTTCAACCATTTCATAACCAGTCATGAACATTTGCTTAATGTCTTCAACCTGATCACCAAGTGCTCTAATATTAAAACTTTCTTGCATTTTCTGGTATTTTTTTCTCACTTTTTTCTAGCATGCCTTTAAAGGTTGTTTCAAAGCGATTATTTAAATGTTTCTCCTGGTCTTTTATATCCTGCAGCAGCTTCTCATTTGTCATGTTTATGTCGTTTATATCTTTTCCTTATATCATTTGTGTCATTAGTAACTGTCTTTATATTATTCTTTAGCTCCTTTATTTTACTACTTAGCTCCTTTATATCCCCTCAACCAACCCCCCCCAGAGAGAGAGCAGTAGTTACTGCAGTAATTATTACCTTCAGCATGGACTGTTCATTTTGGTCATCTCCGTGGGCAGGATAGCAAGCCTGGTTGGAGTCAGTGCCACCAAATAGTAAGGCCATTCTCAGTTACAGTGAACCATCTGGAATCAACAAGTTCTTCTGGCCCAACTCACTTGCAGTTTTGCTCGGACTTCTGTCTCGGCTGGAGCCAATGCTGTAGCATCAGGTCCCCAGAGATCTGTTCTTTTGCCTATCTGTTTCAGGTCAGTCTCTGGCAAGGCCGTATCTTAAACTTTCCATTTCCATTTCCCTCTGAGCCTTTTTTCTGCTGCTCATGCTTGTATACACTTGCATACAGTATACTGCAATTAAAGCCCCTTGGGTTGAGTAAATACAGGATACCTCGGGATGGTAGTGTAAAAAAGTAAAGAAAGATAAAATAACACCGCTGCTAACGGAATTCCGCCTCAGACATCCATCTCCCGAAGTAGATGAGACCAACTCCCTATCTAATGCTTTGATGTCTGTTACAGTCCCTTTTGTTTGAGAATAGACTATAAAGCCCACTGCTTTGTCTATTACTGTCAAAGATATGTGCACTCAGTATTAATTGCTTTATCATCATGGTTGGGCTTTGGGGTATTTTGATTGTATTTTTAAACAGTTTCTGCCCTAATTTATCATTTTCAGTATTTTGGGTATTTTGTTTGGTTATTCTGTTTGTTTTGGCACTTCTGGCAAGTTCAATAATGATTTATTTAGATACACTTTTCATGATGTGCTGCTGTGATAATATTAATGTCACACATACGGAACAGTTCAAGATATGTGATAACTCAGATGCAAACTGAGATGTGAATTTTCAGTTTGTGTGTTTGGGCAAGTTACCTATAATAACTGTAGGAAAAGTGAAAATTAATTTCAAATAATCCACCCCAGGGGCAGCAGATTAATGCAGGTGTAATGGGTTGTAGGACCTCTGTTTCACTTTCTGCCTGGGACACTAGAAATATGAAGAGATCTGTACAATTTAAGAGTGAGGTTCATAGATCGTCAAAAGTCTACATTAACAGTGTTGTGATTCGAAACTTGGCCGAAAACTTACTTTCACAAATAACTCAGACATGCTTGCCACTTATTTATAATATACGGATACGGATAATAGAAGATTAATGTATACAAATATATAGATATATACAGTTTTTTTATATAGATATATATGGAAAAAAGACTCAAACTTATTTTTTCTCTCCTATAGAAAAAGGCATGTAACTTATCAGTTCTTTCACTTGGCTTTGGTAGAACATTCCTCTCTTATAGGGAAAGGTATACAACTTATGAATCTTAATTTTTCAATTCAGGATATTAAGATGGTTAGCAGCTAGCCTTTGCTCTGGCTTTGACTAATGCCTACCACACCAAGTTCATTCTCTCAGTGTGTGGGTGCATGCATGTGTGAGGTGGTTGCTCTGCCCTTTCTTACTGGATTTAACTTGTGAAACTCATAATAACCAGAGCTTAACCTTGTGAAGGATATTCTCTTTAGTTACAGTTACACCGATTATTATTATTAATATGGGCAGCCAAATTATTGTCAGATCAAGCTGTAGTGCAGTGAGAGAAGAGCCATTAGTTAGTTTGCTACAAAGGTTATAGGGAGGAATAGAGGTCTTGGCATTAGCTTCTTGGGTGCACATATGCCCATTCTTTTGGTTGACCACTGGTGCAAATTTCTTTCTGTCATTGTTACTCATGCTTAACTTATGAATCTTTGTTGAGAACTTAGTCTTTTTTCAAGCCCGAGAGAGAGATGTCCCTGGCTGTTATATGGTCTAGTATCACTCATCTTATCAGATAAGGCCTCACGCATCACATTCCAAAGGAAGGCACAGTGTGTGGCAGCAGTTCTCTAAGGCAGGATTTGGTTTCTAGACTGGCAAAACATATACTTCCAGTCTATCCTACATAACCTTACTAGTGTATGTGTTGCTACTGGTTGTTTCAGGAGACAATTGAAAAGTCTCAAATCAAAAAATAAAAAAAAAAACAATTTTCTATCCTGTTTATTCACATCATAGTAATGAGTAACCAGTATACAGTAATCCCTCGCTACTTCGCGGTTCACTTTTCACGGATTCACGACTTCGCGGTTTTTTAAACATAGTACATGTAGTAGTATTTCCTAGTCTAAGAACAACAAAACAAGTTCGGTGACTAAGTGCGTTGTAACACTGGGCTGTGATTGTTACATGGGAGGGAGACGACAAATCACAGCTTCCCGCTTTCTAATCGGGCCTGTGATTGGTGCTTTGACTGATGCCTAGATCCCACAGTATCTCTGTGGTGTTATGGGTCCACAGTTCTTCCAGCAAAGGCCGTTTTGTTTTAAATAAATAATCGCCGCGCTCGCGGCTTAGCGAGGGGGCGTGGTAGCTGTAGCGAGCCGCAGGGTGATCTGCAGTGTGGGCGTTTCTCACCTAAGTGCACAGGTGGGAAACTGCCCACATCCATGATTGTTCCTGTGGCTAATGGGCTGCAGCTGCCATGTCCTCCCCGCATATATAGAGAAGCGCGAGCCGGTTAAGGGGAGAGGAGAAGTAAAAGATGAAACGGAAAGATGAAACGGAGGTTGCAGGGGGAGGCAGGAAGCAGTGGAGAGAGAGAGAGAGAGACAGAGAAAAACAAAGTCAAAAATCAATACGTGCCCTTTGAGCTTTTAAGTATGTGAAGCACCGTGCAGCATGTCGCTTCACGAAGCAGCTGCACACAGAAGGTAGCAACGTGAAGATAATCTTTCAGCATTTTTAGACGAGTCGGTGCAAGCGAGTGAGCGAGTGCAGGCTCGTGTGCAGCTGTACAGGTAGCTTGGGTGTATGGCCAACACCCGAGGAGTAGCAGCAGTGGTCGCTCTCGCAGAATATTCTGAAGGGCAAGAGTGACCGGAAGGTGGATGACCGGTGAGGCGAGCCAAACAGCTGTAGCAGGACAGTGTAGAGAAGGTCAGCTGCATTAAGAGCGTCTCGCCTGTTGCAGAGCCCGCATGGGAGAAGCAGGTCAGACGCTGACGCTGTTTTTAAAGACTGCTTTCTGTTGACATTTTAACCTCGTGTTAAAGGATTGTTATTCTTGTGTATTTTAAACCTCCACTTCACAACTGTTTTAAGGATTATTTATTTAAAGATTTACTGAATGCTCTACTGCACTTTGGACAACTGTTTTGATTCTTTTAATAAAAGGGGTTTACTTTACACTGTGCTGTGTGTGAAAAAGAAGCAGCGGCAGCAACTGCCGATCACAATGTTTTTACTGCGCAGCATATTCATCACCATTATCACGTCATATATAGCTACGTGTACTTCGCTATACAGTAAGTGTAAACTTATCTACCAATTTCATATTGCTTAGCAGTTGTCCCTGTTATTAATAGAGTAAAGGGTGGGTTGTAAACAATACAGGGAGGGTTTAAAAACGTCCAAATACACGTTCAATAATTAAATAAATATGGTGTCCCTACTTCGTGGAAATTCAGTTATCGCGGTCGGCCTTGGAACCTATCTCTTGCGATAAGTGAGGGATTTCTGTATATACTGTAGCCCTCAGTGTTGTGCTGGTCCATCACAGGACATGCTCATGCACACAAGACATTCACTCACACTGGACCAGTTCAGAATTGCTGGATAACCTGTCTTGCCCATCTTTAGTATCTGGGATGAAAAACATAATCCCTGGATAAAAGCCTAGTGCAGGAACTGGGGTAATACAGGCATGGAATTTATACCCACAATTCTGGTGGTATGAAGCAGAAGTGCTAACCACTGTGTTTTGATTTAAGGAACAAAATAATACAACTTATTAACAGTGCAAGGATTATTTAGAGTTGATTTATTACATAAGCACACAATAGGAAATATACAAAAACAAAGATCACGTTTGATTAATTTTGGCTCTTTGTTTGTTAAGGAGGGTGCAATGTTTTCAGTTCTTTTTCTGTTTGATTTTTATTCAAAGAATTAAATCCATATTAAAAAATTCATAATCTAGCTATTGAATACTATTACAGTAAAACTGGTGAACTTTTAGTGCTTCCAGCTTGTTGCAATTTAGATTAGCTTTCTTTCTCTCTTGCTACGTCATCCTGTTTCTATGTCTGTTTCTAGAATATCATAGGTAGTCTTGTGGATTGCAGCTGCAGCATCAGACTCATATGAATGAATCTTGCACTTCCATGTTAATGTTTCCTACTCAGTTTACTAAAACAAGAACGTACAAGTTCTAAGAATCTTCCCAGCCTACTGGTTATTACCTTCTGTTCAGTTTTACCAGAAATAACATGTTAATAAGATGAAAGCACTGAAGAATGTGTAGTTAGGTTCATTGGTGATTCTAAACTGGCTTCATGTGACTATGGATAAGAGGGTGAGTGTGGCTGTGTCCATGAGTATGGCCCGATGCCTTCTCCATGACCTTTTTCTTGCCTTATGCCAGGTCCTGTGATAAACTCTGGTCCCCTGTGACTGTAAATTAGATTAAGTTGAGAATGTTAATGTTAATACATTTGTTAGTTTTCATGATGCTAAACTGTAGCCAGCATTAGCATTGAAGAGACAGGTACAACGTAATAATGATATGCAGTTTTGTGGAGTCCCATTTTTGTTGTATTAGGAACTGGATGAAAGTCACATTAAGAGATTTCATTGGCAAACCTTAAAGAAGAGCACCCTTTGTGTTGTGTTCTCAAGATTTTATATTTTTCTCATCACACCTACACATGCACTGCAAAATTCATTCCAATAGATGGTGCATTGCAAACAATAATTACTTGGATTTCAACTTTTCTTAGACAGATAGTACAGTTAGCTGGTAGTGATGCGTGAACCTTGATGAATTCGCTTTGCCTTGAGTTCAGCAAAATCATGCAAATGTTTGCAGACAGTTCTGCAAAATGCATTGAGGTCAATAGGGAAGGAGGAAAAGAACTATTTCTGAGTGGATTATAATAATGCGATGGTCTTTTAAGTGTCCCTGAGGGCTAGGGAAACGTCTGCCGACAATTCTGAAGCGATTATTATTGAACAAATATTTGATCTGGGCTATAAGGCAGTAGTACTAACTACTGCTCCACTGTGCCTCAAACAACAAAAGTTGCAGATGGAACAAATACCACAAATAAAATACAACAAATGGCCACAAATTAGCAATAAGGAAATAAAATTTAAATAATTGCGTCAATAGAGTGCAAGTCTTAGGGCACACATTAGCAAAGACCCAAAGCATTAGCGTTCGACTGGCACCACTGTCTGAAGTCACGATTCCAGGTAGAGTGGGAAAGTCTTTTTTTTGTTTCCCATGTATCTGTGCATATGCTTTGAACTTTCTTCTTCTTCCATCAAGAATAAAGAACACCTTGTAAATAGTGATAAATCTTTTATTTGTATTATTTAACAGCGTGTCTAGTGTTTTCTTATGAGGGTAGGTGGAGGGCTACTTTTAGGCTTGTTTTAAGAGTGTGCTGAGCACATGGCTCATTTACATGCATAATTAGCCTTGCGGTGCTGTGTCGCCAGGGCTCAGTGATCAGTGTTATACGGCCTTTGGCAATACTAGTAATACTACATTAAAAATGTAAATGTAAATCTGGCAGTGTTTCTCAATCTGTGTGGCATTGGGACACATTTTTAGCTTTTTAAGTTCACTGACAACCTACATATGGAAATTGGAAAGCCCCTGGGTTTGGAACAACCATAAGCAGAAAAAACAAATAAGGTTAGACACGTGAAAGATATTTTTGCGGCACTGTTACATGTACGGTTTGGAGGGGCGGTTTTAGTACATTTCAGTAGCTGAAATGGCTTTTTTTTTTCTTTCCTTGTGCTTGCGATACAGAGATGGCCAAGTCAGCAACGATGTTACGGTAGGCATGCGTGAAAGTTCTGAGAATGGCTACTATACATTTGTGATGTCACCTTGGCCTCGCAAAGCATCATGGTGTACTTAGAAAAAAATGTTTGCCTAAGCCAGAAGCTTGGTGAATTTCCAGGAAAATACTCTGTGAACAAGGTCACTGGCGAACACAGCACATTTGCTGCGAAAAACACATTGGCAATATTCACTGATCAACTACTAGTTGCATAATATATGATCAGAAAGATTGATTTTAAAATATATTATTAAAAGTTTCCTTAAAGTTTACTAGTATATTTGAAAAGGTTAAGTTAAAGATACATTATTGCAGTGATGTTTTCAGAGTGGGTCCAGCTAATAAGAACTTTAAAGTATAAAATGAAGTATTTTCTAAGTAAGTTAATACCTTTTTGCAGTTTTTGTTTAATGCTTAGAACACAATTAATAACGGATGTACTAGTTCAGAAAAAAGAATATTGAAGCTTTCTTGTTGTGTCCCTACTAATGCATCCTTTAGAGTAAGGGCACATTTGCTATTAAATGGGGAAGAATGTGCAACAGAAATTGAGTCCCTGAAAACAGTGTTGTATTAGTGTTATAGGCTACAAAAAGATACCTACTACACTACTATAACTACTACCTACCACTACAGCACTCTGTTTATTTTAGGTGCTGTGTTTAAGAGTAGGCACCATTATAGACGTTTTACTGTAATACCGCATATTTACCATACTGCATCATTTTTAAATCCTCATAATTCAATGTAGGGTCACAAGAGCCTATCACAACAACACTGGGTGCAAAAAACGTTATGGTCAAAGATTAAATCTGTCACACAGGAATAGGGTTACATGGTTTACTAGTACTAAAAAAGTTTTAAAAAATCCAACTGTTAAAATGGTATGGTACCAGCAGCTTGTTAATTATGGTACGAGAAATAAATTTTAGTTTTCAAACACCTCGTGCTCAGTCATTTTTTAGCATGATTGGAACTCCAAAGTCACCCAAATTCTTCCCCCCATATCCCCTCTCCAATGTAATATACATATTACATCTAGATGAAATTACCAAGGGAGACCAACCCAAACCAAGAAAACTTTGAGCAAATATATTTATATAGGCACACTGGAAACTAAAATTGGGAAAACGCTGCATCTCTTCCCCCATGCTTCTCGTATTGACTTGTGGAGTGCAGTTGAACAGGAAAGCAAGTGTGTTTGTGGGCAGGTGGGTATCAGTTGTTTAGTTCGGTATCATTTTGGTACTAATACTGAGATTCGAAAGTTGGTTTCAATACCAAAGTCAAAATTTTTGTACTGATTAAGCACTACACAAGAACCACATATTTAATCAGGGATACCTGTATACTAAGATTACCTGCCAGTATTTTATTTTAGTAAAAACCATGATTAATTGAAAGCCACAGTTTTAAAACCACAAAGTCACCCTCTGGATGTTAGGTGTTTAACTGCGAGTGTTTAAATTAATACAATAACGGGAAGACAGGCAAAAATGTAATAGAGGGTTTTCATGCAAGCTTTAAATATGACAATCAATGGAGATTATTGAAGTGCTAGTGAGAAACTTGCACAAAGCATGGGATTAAAAGTTGAATGATAGTTTTACAAGTACTTGTTTAGCTACGTTGCTCACCAGAAGTTTAAAAGTGTGTTGAACATTTAATTTTTATCATTCTGACAGTAGTGTCTAGAAGTAGAAATGGATGTTACCGAGTAATACACACATTTGATTGCTAGCTCTTTTGATATAAAGGCTTCTGCACTCACCAGATGCTCATCAAGATTTTTTTTTTTTTTTACTGCTTTATAATGTCAGTCCACACATGTATGTGTTCCTATACTACTGCAATTATGGAGGCATATGGACAAAGTTCAGTCACTGAATTTTCATCAGGTTATGTTTATGATCTTTTACAGAATGCTGTCTTATACCTAGTGTTCCATGATTAAAATTCATATCACCTCCTTTGTCTAAATAATTTCTGTGTATTGTCTGACCTTCAGTTTCCTTTTAAGCAGACAGCCAACAATGTCTAATGAGAGTAATGTGAGTTTTGTAAGAATTGTGGTCTTACGGTTTTTCTGTTTGTTATGAGTTGCTTTAACCGTAATACAGAAGCTGAAGATATATACTATGACCCCTTGAAGCTTAAGTGTAAATGCCCAAGTCTCTTCAGTAGGCCTGTATTCCAGTATTCACTACATTCATAAATTTTTAAATTGCATATTTAAGACAGCAAGTAAAATTTGTTGTAAAGAATCTGTGTCAAGATTAACTGTGATTGCCTGTCTAAAATACATATGCAAACCAAATCACAACGTTATAATTAAGTTCATTATCTTATCCAGAAATGAATGATAATGAGTATGCACAATGTTACTGGTTCTTAATTCTATTTATGATACTATTCTTTCAAATAAGAATTTTAAATTAAAGAGTGTTCTTGCTGCATGCTTTCTCTTCCATAGCATGTTGTCCAGTGTGTTTTTGTGGCAATCAGGACCATTGGAAATATTGTGATCGTTACCACGTTACTACAGTTCATGTTTGCCTGCATTGGTGTCCAGTTGTTCAAGGTAAGACAGCAAAAGGCTTTAATAGAAAATTACTTTGCTCAGTAAAGATATTATGCAGGATAACTCCTAGAATTTATTAGTATAGAGTTCTGATTTCAGATAAAAATTCATTTGTTAACTTTTTTGTATAAAAACTTAAGATGTTTGTCAACTGGGGAGGTCACTTTTGATATCCAGTAAAATGCAAGAAGCAAAGCATCACCAATATAAAATTGTTCTAAAATATTTATTGTGTATAATCATCACTTCTACTCCTATCATTGGACTGTACATATAAAATTCACAGTAAAATCCTTCTTCAAGAATTTGTTTTTGTCTTTAGCCAAGAGTCAATATTTATGTAATGAAGTATCTTCTTTTTAGGGGAAATTCTACAGCTGTTCAGATGGATCAAAGCATACAGAAACTGAGTGCAGGTAAAAAGTGTTTTTTGCTATATATATATATATATATATATATATATATATATATATATATACCTATGATTTACCATTGGAGGTTCTTGATTTACAGTATAATCTGTATCTTTGCCATCCATACATTCTATATATAGTGGTATTTTATAACTAGGAGTCATTTTACTTATACCAATACTAAATGTATTAATTTTGTGTAATTTGAGAAAAATGTCCTCTGCCTGCAGTGTGTTGTGTAGACTATATAGTAAATGTTAGGGGACCCAAAGAGTTCGATTTCTTAGCATCATTGAATCAAAACAGCTTCAATGTCTTTTGGATCTGACTAATATTAAAATACTGTATGGGGTATGTGGTAAGTTTTCTTGCTCTTTTGATAATTTTTTTTTTCCAATATGTATCTGTATTATCGTGAAATTTCCCTCTACTTACCCTTTATCCATTTTCTTCAGGAATAAGTGTACTCATCAGGTTTGTTACAAGGTTGGTCTATTGTCGCACCATAAGAACCTAAACACAGAAATAAAATATGAAAGACGTATAAACATGCAAGTTATTTCCTAGCACTTTAACCCACACAAATACCATATGAATAACACATGCACAGTCTGCTTTCCCTAGTGCTCCAAGAGACTTACTTATTATTGGTACAAACAACATACAATGTTTTAAATATATCTCAGACCTAAATATTACTTTGGTCTCCAGAAATATATTTAAACATGCAAAGACTCAACATCCAAGGTTATAGGCCATTTATCAACCAAAAATCCCTTACTTTAAGTAGTGTTCCCTACTATTGGATGGAGCTCTCATCCTCAGCCTTAATAAACCTTGCAGATCAAAGAGTATGGCAAACTTCAGACTGCTCCAAATGTTCTTACTATCTACTTTATTACTTCAATCAGTCTAGATATGAAGACAAAGTATAGAAAGTTAAAAGCTGTGGTATTTATTAAACCACAATAATACCAGTAGAAAAAAGCATAAAAGAACATGTAGATAGCAAGATATCAAAGATGAATGCCCCAGGATGATGTTGATTTAGCAATCGATATTCATGGAATGCTTTAGCTGATGATCAGACGTTGCTGGTACCCTCTCCTGACATCAGTCAGTCTTCTCCTTTTGATATCACTCTCGCCCTCTTCTGGTGTCACTCCCTTCTTATTGTTTAGTCCATCATATTAATTATTTTAAAATTCCACAGGAGTTTCACAACACGCAATTGTTACATACACCTGATTCACCGGATGTCAATGTGATGAATGAATTTGCTCAGACTCTTTAATCTGAGTATGTCCATTTCCCAAATAATGCAGTTTTTGATGTTTTAAGAGTCTTCCTTTCCCAAGCTGTAAATTGGTTTGGCAATTTCTAGTCCTACGGCATCTCTTTCTGTTCACCATTTATAAAGTAATCAGATACAATTCGAAGCATCTGTATGTCTTCCTGTCCCAAGCTGTAAACCAATTTAGTCCAGCAACAGATGTCACTATGCTTTGATTACTAATACAATTCAGGAAAACAGGATGCTTTAATGTTATAACTGCCCTTGCAAGTGTCTTTAAATTTATTTTGTTTGGCTTGAGCAAAATATAATGAAAATATAGACACAAAAATGCAGATTTTGCACTCCAGAACATTTTTTCTTTAACTAAATAAGCCAGGAGCAGGAGACTGAAAATGTTCATGCTACAGCACTCGGGACAGCTTTTGTAATTCTCGATATTAAAATGTTTTTTAAAAGAATTAAATTTAATAGCAAACTGCACTGACATAAAATCAAAACCATTAATGTTTTTGTTTTTTAATTTAATGAGATGCTTTTTTGAGGGGTATCCATTCTGTCAGGTCAGTACTTTTTACATTAGTCTTTATTAAACCTTTGCACTTCACACTTTGTAATGGACCAATATCAGTCTATTTTTGCTGCTTCAGCTTTCATATATAAAATATGTATAAAAAAACATGTATGTGTATATAAATATATATATATATATTTATAAATGTACTGTATATAAATGTGAGTGTGTATATGTGTGTATATATAAATATGTGTGTGTGTGTGCGTATGTGTATATATATATATATATATATGGCGGTGGAAACCAAGGGGGCTACCCCCTATCAGCCTGGGGGAGAAACTGTCCCACAAATACTCTCTTCTCCCAGTCCTTCCACACTCAGGGCGTCATGGCCAGGTAAGGATTCTGGCGACCCGCCAAAAAAAAAAAAAAAAAAAAAATATATATATATATATATATATATATATATATATATATATATATATATATATTCATAGCATTTGTAGTCTGAAACACGATCTGATTGTATGGGTGGTTGCCTACCAGGTAACGCATGTGGTTGGTCTGTAAGTCTGCAAACGTCCACCACCCATACAATTAGATTGTGTTTCAGACTACGAATTCTATGAATGTAATTACTCCGATCTCCAGACTGTCAAATAAACGAACCACACGCCATGGCACAGCGTAAAGGGGCTTTGCCTCTGACGCTGACGTCAGAGGTTTGATCCCTGCGAGGGGAAGCAGTGGAGTGTGTACGCCTGATGAGCCTAAATAAGGACGAAACACGTGTCGCATACTCTTTGCATTATTTGACAGTAAACTATATATATATATATATATATATATATACACATATACACATATATACACTAGCTGTGCCCCGCAGCTCTGCCCACGTATTAGTGAAAAAGGACAGTGAGGAAGGCCCTACCCGGCTCCCCACTACTGACGTCATGCTTCCCCCTTCCCTCGGCCCTCTGCCTCGGATTAGTGGGAATATATCTCTCCTGCATGCCCTGGTCAAAGGAGAGGATTAACGTGTCAAAGATGGCATTTTCATGTTCTTCCCGCCCCTTCCACCCACCTCTGCCCTCCCTGTGGGGTTATGATTGACGTGGAGACGAAAGGACAAAATGTACACAAAGAAATTTCATTTTGACTTTCTCCCTTCCTCGATAGCATCTTGACGACAAAACATTTTTGACATGAAAAGGTACTTTCTGTATGATTCACTGCAGGAGGGCAGTAGCCCAGGTGGTACGAAAAAAGGATTAGCGTACGGAAAAGGCGGTGGGTCATTGGAGATCAGCGTTTACTACAGACCGGCGCTTAAAGGAGACCGGCTACTATTGGAGACCGGCGCCTATTTGTCACAACATCTCTTCAAACCCGCCGTTTATTGGAAACGGGCATCAATAAGAGCCGGCCACTACTAGAAGATATACACATACATACACACACACATATATAAATATTTGAATAGTGGTGGACATTAATTTTAATGGTATTGTTACAGAATTGTAAGGGTAGTTAAGTCCAGGGTACTGACTTTGACACTAAGGAATATCTATTTTCTTAATTTAATCAACAACAATCTTGCTCTGTCAATATATTTTTGACCAGATTTCTCCAGAATCACTCTATACTTCCTAGTTACAGTATGCTGGCAGTGGAAACAAATATTTATCTAGTCTGTTTTGCTAAAAACTATCTCCATAATTTTGATACCACCATCAAGTGTTGTAATGTATATTCTGCAACCTGAATTATGTGCTTTATAAGATTTGCTCTAAACGTACCACTTTGCATTTTAGTTTCATCAGGCAACAGTATTTTTCACCTCTCATAATATCTGTTGTATCTTCTAGGTAACATATTGCAAATACTCTGAAGGCAAAGATATTAAGACTTCCTTCCACCATTAGGGCCTTGTTTTGGAATGACTTCGTGATATCCAGAAACATCAATTTTAATTGCAGTCACTAGCTCCTCAAACTCATATACCATCTCAGCTGGTCTTATTGTACCATTTCTGGTTCCCTTAGTGATCCAGTAGTTACAGTAAGTTCACATATACCGTAAAGCCTGATCTAGACAGTGTAATTTTAGCTTCATATTTTTCTGTTTGTTTGCGTTGGAGTGAAATGACCATTTGGGGGTATTTAGTGCTTAAACAATGTATTAATCTACTTCAGACCTACCGTAATCCCTTTTAATAATTTGACAGTTGGACCAAAAAATGGCTATAGACCAGGGGTCTCCAAGTTTTCATTCTAACTTTTTTCTTAATTAGTGACCAGTTTTTGCTGCTTATTAACTATTTAAACATAATCCTCACAATGCTTCCATGCTTTGTCCAGGTGAGAATAAGCTTTTGGAGCAAATAGATAATTGCATCTTCCAGTTAAATCTTTGTCTAATAGGCAAACTGCAGTGGGCCCAAGTGGTCTTACGCAAGAGGACCTACATAGTCCAGCACTAGGCAGTCAAAGGTCTTAATGAAGTGAAACCTAAGTGCCACTGGTCCATAGTCATTAGGTGAAGAGTCACCTTTCTTTGGAATAGAAACAATGCAGCATATATTTTCCTTAACAGCAGCACTTTCTGGAGCCTTATGGACAGACTGAACAGGTGACAGAAGATACCACAAAGTTTGCCAGCACACAAGACAATCCTATTTGGTGTCATCAGTACAGTCCAGTGGGGTACATTGTTATGGTGTAGGGAATGTTTTCCTGGTGCACATTACGACCATTGATACCCATTGAAGAACATCAGGACACCAAGACATACCTTCTTTGTTGTATACATGTAGAAGATGGGCTCCAGCAGCTATCACACACAGCATCAACCAACCAGTTACCATAGTGCAATTTTGATAGAAAAATTTGAAGAGGGACACAGGATTAAATAAAGTTTTATTCAGAGTAATGATGTAAGGACATTTTCTTCAGGCTCTCTGTAATATTGCTTGCTTTATACTCTTGCACTTATTTTAGATTTATCAGTAATGTTGTAGTGCAACATTTGCTCAAAATATGATACCAATGTAGGCAACACTTTAAAGCAAATATTCTATTACCAACTGCTCCCCTGCACAATGACCACTTTATCTGAACCTTCCTTAATCTATACAGTGTTTACGTCGTGGATGTTTCTTGGTATCTAGATGTTTAGAAACATCTTCATAAACCGTATATTGTATCATTTGAACAACTTATGCTTCCAAAAGCACATTGTTGTTATTATACACAAATTACAAAGTTTGTTGAAAGAATCCTGCCCAACTTTCTTAAACCTTCCTTGATATCTGTGGTTAAAATGATACTATTTAGCCATGATTAAGATATAGACAACATTTCCAGACTTTAAGAACTTACTCTACATCTATATTATCTTTAAGATAACGTTTGGAGTGGTACCTTTTAATTAAAATCTCAAACAGTGAAAGGAGATCAGTACTGAGCAAGATTCCCTTCTCATTCATTGTTGCAGGGAATGTTGTCTTCTCTTACTCAGCTGGAAGAATCCTATTTCACCCTGGGAAAATAGCTTCTTATTATACTTAAAAGAAGAGATGATGGCCCAAGATTTTTTAGGATTTGGCAAGATTTCATTAATGTCATTTTAAAATAAACACAGCTTTCTCTTTTAATTTATTATGATAAGGAGTGATGGGTCTTTTTCTTCCCAAAAACCAATGAATCTGGTAAAAAAAAAGGATAACTGAAAGAGATTTGATTTGATTAAATATGGTACAGAAATGTTACTGAAATGTTGTTTGTTCTTTGTCTAATTAATTTTAATATGTTTAATGATGCTTCTAGTATCTAGTATTCTAGAATAGTTTCTAGTATTTTTAAGAAAAAAAATTACATTACTCAAATAATTTAATTCATGGTTTATTTTCTTAGGCCTGTGCCTTAGGTTTAAAAGTTCTTTAGTTACACACCACAACAACATCCTTAAGGTACAGTGGCATTAATAGGTTAGTCTTGGTATAATACAAACTTTGGTATGCAGTGGTACATGCCATGATTCCCAGTTATTTCTACATATAAAATTTCTATATCATACTGTGTGTGATGGCATTGCCAATACTTGAATACAACCCTTTTGCCTCTTTTAAATGGCTGGTACAGTTGATAGATAGTAGGATGCTTTGGACACCTGGGGCTTCATGCATAACGCTGTGCGTAGAACTCACACTATAACATGACGTAAGCACAAAAGCCGAAATGTGCTTATACACAGAAAAATCCAAATGCAGGAATCTGTGCGTTCGCCAACTTCCGCGTTCTTCCGCTACATAAATCCCGCTCAGCGTGGAAAGAAACGCACGTGCACGCGCTTGCTGTCCCGCCCCAACTCCTCCCAGAATTACGCCTCTTTGAATATGCAAATCAATATAAATAGCCCTTAAGCCCAGCATTCTGTGAAAAGGCAATGGCAAAAGTACGAGGAAAAATAAAAGAATTTCAGCCAGGGCCGGATTTTCCTATAGGCTAATTAGGCTTCAGCCTAGGGCCTCAAGATCAAGAGGGGCCTACATTCAAATTGTTAGCAAAATTTTATTATCTCTCATGTAATTTACAAACTTAAAAATGGAAGGTGAAAGGGCCTCATAAGTGGAATAGCCTAGGGCCTCTTTTCATATAAATCCGGCCCTGATTTCAGCAAATACCAAATGGAGGCAAAGAAAAATGTACTATTTGTTGGTTTAAACAGTTATATAAGCAACAAAAGGAAGTTGATCGAGTGACATAGCGTGTCAGAGAAACTCGAAAGTTCAAGTTCACATAGCCGCACAGTGCCCAAAATAAAAATGTTGTCACATATCAAAGTCAGCATGAAAAGGCTAGTCGTAGCCCAACGTCTGAGTGTCATATGAAAGCTTATTAGGGTACAGTGAAAAAAAAGGCACACAGTGTGAAAAAAGCACGAAATGTCAACTTTAATCTCGAAATTTTCACTTTAATCACGTAGTTTATTTTGTCATTAAAGTAGAACATCATAAACTTCATCTTAAAATCGTTTAATTGACAAGTTTCTCAAATCCCATTGTAACTAAAGTAGCACGTTAAATGCTTTGTTGTGTATTTGATCTTCTATGTGCTCTATGTGCCTGAATCACCACGTGCTCTTCCTCCGACAGGAAACAGAATCCATTACGTTCGTAATATTACAGCTCTCTGAGTAATTAAAATACTGAGAAGTATACGTGATATCATTTTCATGATGATATGACTTAAAGATGTTATTAAACATGGGAACACGGTGGTGCAGTGATTGTTCATGTCTTACAGCAAGATGCATGCTGCGCCATGCGCGACCTTCAATCAAATGCTTTATTACAGAAGTACTGTCTTTTTCAAACGTACTAACCCCCAATTCCTGTCCTTACTTTTCTTTCTCCAAATATCCAATCGCCACACAATCAGCTCTGTAATAGACGTTAAGCCATCTGTAAGCTTAGAACGCCGATTCTTCAAAACGTTTAAGGAACATTGAAATATCTTCGTAATGTTTAATTATTCTGTCCATCTATCCTTCCAGTGTCGCGCCAGCCACAGCATGAAAACAGCGCGAGGCAGGAACCAACCGTGAACGAAGCTCAAGCTCACTAGCGCTGCGGCACTGTGTAGTTAAAGTTAAAGTTTTACCTGTATAATGTAATCAACATATTTTGCTGCATTTCATTATAAAAATGATATCATCATCATACGTAAATACGCTCTTTATAAAATGGCTCAGGATGTGCAATATTATAACTGTATCATAAGTACAATTACCTCACGGTAACTTGCAAGTACAGACAGTTCTACAAAGAGCACTTGAGCCGCCATCGTGGATGTGGATCTAAGAAAGGGTAACCACACAGGAACAGTAGCACTGCTTTGACACTGGGTGCCGCCAGTCTGCAAAACCGAGCGGAGAACTTGTGTACGACAGGGTATGATGTACCGTGGAAAAGTGCGTGGCTTTACGCCAAGTGTAGGTTTTATACATCACGATTTGAACGTGGAAACGTTCTTACGCAACATTTCTGTGCATATGCACCGTTTATACATGAGGCCCCAGATCCTTAAATTGTTCATTAGGGCTTGAGGTATAGGGACACTAAGATAATTATTGTCTAGTGTCCTTCTAGCCAAAGAGGATTATTCATTACTCCCGCAATGATTTTGTGGCTTAGTGCACAGGTGACATTTGAAATGTGATAAAAAATTTTTGAAGCTGATTAATTTAATTGTGGGGTTCACTGGATTGCTGAGAAACATTAACATGAGTAAAGGAGGATGAGCCACTGCATCTGTTTAACAGAGGTTTAAGTTTTCTGCTAGCCTGACCAAGGGATTTGACCATCTAGATTTTTGCTTTACTTTGTTTTCTTTTGTTCTTTTAAGCTTTAACTGTATTTTTGCCTCCTGTTCAGTATTTATAGTTTGTCAGCATTATTACTGGTGCGGAAAGACTACAGGTTTTTTTTCCTTTATTTTTAAGTTTACTCTCAAATGCACACAGCACAATGATGGTACATTGACATATTCTTTAATATTCAATCATTGTTTTTCTTATCTTCTCACTACATGTTTGCAGGGGCCACTTTATTACCTACAAAGACGGAAATGTGAACCAGCCAGAGAGAGAGGAGCGCAAGTGGGAAAACAGCAAGTTCAACTTTGATGATGTGCTCGTGGGAATGATGGCCCTCTTTACTGTCTCCACTTTTGAGGGATGGCCAGAGTATGTCATTCATCTGAAACACATCTGAAAATTTTCAGGGTATCATATCTGCCTAGATTGTAGCATCTGTTTGTGTCATATTACTGATGAGCTTGGAATTGGCCCATAGTACTTCTGAATTGTGATACTGTAGTACATTTTTGATTTTGTATATTAATATTGCTGTCATATAATTTAATGCTATTTAATGAAATTTCTCTATAGAAAGAAAAATTCTAATAAATAATCAAAGCTAAACTTAATTTAATTTTAATGAATATATACTGTACATGAAATCTTGAAATTATGTTATGTATTTATTTAGTAATATTAATTAATCTCCATCTAACTATAATCTTGTCTATCTCACTTGTAGGTTACTTTACAAAGCCATAGATTCCCATGGTGAAGATGTTGGACCAATTTATAACTATCGTGTGGAGATCTCTATTTTCTTCATTATCTATATTATTATCATCGCCTTCTTCATGATGAACATCTTTGTTGGTTTTGTCATTGTCACCTTCCAGGAACAGGGTGAACAAGAATATAAGAACTGTGAGCTGGATAAAAACCAGGTCAGAAACATTTCCCAACAATTTTTAAAATACATGTCTTGACTTTTTGAAACCCATGTAATACAATTAAGGAGCATGGGTTTAACATTCTAATTAGCCATGCGGAAAAATTAAACATCAATAGATGCATTAATTGATAATGTTTTATTTTATTTAATTAAAAATTCTCATATTAAGTATGGTTAATTTTCTTCTTTTTGTAAAATACATTTTGATTTGTATTCTCTTTAAAAAATTATATATTCTTTGTTTGAGAAGATCCATCAGTTGAATGATGGTTTATTATGTATTTGTGGATAAATTACAAAAAAAAATATTAAACAAATGGATGTTATTTAAATAATTTGGTTCACATAACTACAATATTCAACAACACAACTTGGATATTATGTTTGGTTTTCCAGGCAACCCACCCATCTTGAATCTATTCACCGTGAAACATATTTATATAAATCAGCACCTTTTTTGACAACAAAGGTCTGACTGTCTCATGTAGGACCCTATCCTTTAGTGAAAGGCCTAGATTTATGTGTTATCATTTATCATGCAAACATACAGCAGCCTCTGGACACTCAGATGCACACCATTTAAAACAGTATTTTTTTTCAGTATTATTACAGGGCACCAGGAATGCATCCAGCCTGGCTAAGCCCACACACCTACCCTCAGAGACAATGAAGAATTGATATGTTTAATATAAAAATATATTAAAGAAATGGTAAAGGGTAACAAAACAAATACAAAGCAATAACCCACCTGAATTAATCCAAACAGTGACAACCAAGTGCTAAGAGACATACAGTATAAATGACTATGAACAAAATCCAACCCTTACGATCCCACAAAAATGATAAATAATAAACAATTACACACACTCAAACACAGTACAAAACACAGTCCAGATTACCAGCCGGAGCAGAGATGACGAATAAATACTCACGTGAACAACCCTTTGGAAAAGATATGTATATTGTCCTTCCATACAGTGTCTCTGGACATTGAAATCCTGTAATAAAAGGAATGCCATAACACAACAAAAACTGGATAAAGTTCACACAAATCCTGAAAAAACTGCAATCCTTTAGACATGTTGCAATTTTAGTCCATAAACTAGTGAGACAAAGGAACTGCTGCAGCTGAAGGAATGGATATATGCATGAATCTTCCTTTGGCTCCTTGCGGCCTCCTTTTTAAATCCACTGCCTTTCTTGTGTGGCAGCACTGTGTTCTCTCAAGGGAAACTGTAATTTGGAGTCATTTTGTGTAGATGTGCTACATGCTAATGCACCATACCATTGTTTAAAAAAAAAAAAAATGTACATTAAACCAAAAATAGCTGGTCTCCTTTTATTCATTAAAGTGCAGGCACACCTAATTGGGACATTTTAAGTTTCATTCTAAGCTGATATCAGTGTAATAGAGAGCAAAAAGCTAGTATTATCTAGCATATATGGTGAGATATATTTTGTAGTTTGCTGAATATGTTTGAGACACACTTTTTTATTTTTAATTTAAAAAATGTTTAACCTGGAAGTAATGCTGTATAAGCTAATCATTGATCAGGCATATTTATGATGGAAGATCAGATAAGACTTAGCACTTCTTCTTCTTTCGCCTGCTCCCGTTAGAGGTTGCCACAGCGGATCATCTTCTTCCACATCTTTCTGTCCTCTGCATTTTGTTCTGTTACACCCATCACCTCCATGTCCTCTCTCACCACATCCATAAACCTTCGCTTAGGCCTTCCTCTTTCCCTCCTCTCTGGCAGCTCTATCCTTAGTATCCTTCTCCCAATATACCCAGCATCCTATCCTCTGCACATGTCCAAACCAACGCAATCTTGCCTCTCTGACTTTGTCTCCAAACTGTCCAACTGAGCTGATCCTCTAATGTCCTCATTTCTAATCCTATCCATCCTCATCACACCCAATGCAAATCTTAACATCTTTAACTCTGCCACCTCCTGCTTTCTGGTCAGTGCCACCGTCTCCAATCCATATAACATAACTGGTCTCACTACTCTCGTGTAGATCTTCCCATTCACTCTTGCTGATACCTGTCTGTCACAAATTACGCCTGACACTCTTCTCTACCCATTCCACTCTGCCTGCACTCTCTTTTTCACCTCTCTTCCACAATCTCCATTATTCTGTACTGTTGATCCCAAGTATTTAAACTCATCCACCTTCGCCAACTCTACTCCCTGCATCCTCACCATTCCTCTGACTACCCTCTCATTCACACACATGTATTCTGTCTTGTTCCTACTGACCTTCATTCCTCTCCTTTCCAGACCAAACCTCCACCTCTCCAGGGTCTCCTCAACCTGCTCCCAACTCTCGCTGCAGATCACAATGTCATCAGCAAACATCTTAGTTCACAGGGAGTCCTGTCTAATCTTGTCTGTCAACCTGTCCATCACCATTGCAAATAAGAAAGCGCTCAGAGCTGACCCCTGATGTAATCCCACCTCCACCTTGAGTGCATCTGTCACTCCTACCGCAGACCTCACCACTGTCATACTTCCCTCGTACATATCCTGTACAACTCTTACGTACTTCTATGCCACTCCCGACTTCCTCATACAATACCACAACTCCTCTCGAGGCACCCTGTCATATGCTTTCTCCAGGTCCACAAAGACGCAATGCAACTCTTTCTGGCCTTCTCTAAACTTCTCCATCAACATCCTCAGAGCAAACATCGCATCTGTGGTGCTCTTTCTTGGCATGAAACCATACTGCTGCTCACTAATCATCACCTCCTTTCTTAACCTAGCTTTCACTACTCTTTCCTATAACTTCATGCTGTGGCTCATCAATTTTATCCCCCTGTAGTTTCTACAGTCCTGCACATCCCCCTTATTCTTAAATATCGGCACCAGTACACTTCTTCTCCACTCCTCAGGCATCCTGTCACTTTCCAAGATTCCATTAACAATCTGGTTAAAAACTCCACTGCCACCTCTCATAAACACCTCCATGCTTCCACAGGTATGTCATCTGGACCAACGGCCTTCCAATTCTTCATCCTCTTCATACAGTTACCTAAACAATGTGATGGACTTTCTCTCCTAATATATATAGCGATGCAGCCTTTCAAAATGTGTGAGAAATTTAGTGTTTTTGTACCTATTTTAAGTGTATTTTTCTCCCACTTTCTCCCTTCCTACAAAGAAATGCATATACAGTACAGCATGTACTAAATTGTCTCCCTTCTTCTGTATGGTATTATTATGAATGCTTTTTTAAAAAAAAAATCATTTCCACATGTGAATTCGATTGTGATGTCAATGAAAGTAGCATTGTGTTTATGAAGCAAGGTGTTATAATATGGGGATCAATATGTCCAGTAATAAAATAGGACCTTTTTTTGTTTGTTTTGCATGATGCTGGGATTTTAGGCCCATGAAATCTTGTTTGCTGGACTGATATGAATTCAGAAAATGTGTGGATTAAAATAATATAAACCATGCTTAAATCATTTGTAATTGTTCCTACAGCATCAATTAAATACACAAAAATAAAAGAGGAACAGCATTGAACACACAATATGACTCTTGGAACCACAAGGGGGCACCAGAGCGCCTCAAATCACTAACCCAGCAATACACCCATCGTTACTAGAATAAACAAAAAGAATATTTATTCCCAAACTGCAGCTTTACAGACCTTCTCCCAGCTATGTGCCACAATTATTTAATCAATACAATAAACTGGAAAATCTTACTCCTTCCATCCTCCAGCTGAGTGTTGTTCGCTGCTTCCCAACTCTGATTTGTCCATGTGTGGCAGTAGACTTCCTTTTATGCTGGACCCAGGAATACTTCCAGTGTCATGTCACTTCTTCTGGGAAACATTTCCGGGCCATAGTGAAAGTAGGGAGGTCCTCCCCTGACAGCACCATCTACTGGAACATAGGGACCCCAACACAGCTGAACTTCTAGACTCCACATCCCAAGCACCCCTGTGGCTGTCCCAACTGGGTTCCCATATGAGGACCACTCCCACCTTGCATATAGGGGATGAAACCTCTCCCACATTTCATTTTCCGCTGATCCATCCATTATCTCCTGCAAGCCGGACATAACGTTATTTCTCTGCTCCACTGACCAATTCATTATCGTTCTGGCCTCCCGGCTGGGTAGTATATTTTTCTCCATCTCATCCTGGATTTCTGTTCTCCTCCTACACTTCCTACAGAGAGTGTCAGCCTGGTAATATGGTGAAATAACACAGGCTTCCAGCAGAGTATGACAGGGCATGCAGTTTTTGAATGAGTACTGCTATTGACCGGTGAAATGGACAGATATGAAAAAGCCACTTGACATTTGCAAACACTCTGAAATTAATGGGACCTGCCTAGATCTCCTCCATGCCTATAGTTGGTAAGACTTCACATTCCATCTTTCCCATCTTTGAGCTGCTAAATACACATGCACACTCATACATAGACACATTCAGAGTTTAACGATCCCAAAATGCTTAATCCAGTAATACTGTATGAGAGGAATAAGAATATTCCGGGTGCAGTACAGGACTAGATTCCAGATGACAAGCTGGTTTATCACAACCCCTATTTACACACACACCAACATAACTATTTTGTTTTCATGGACAAATTTAATCCATTTTTAAACCCCTGATACCAAAATTTTATATGGATGCATGGCAGTGTAATCTAAAAGAAGTTATGAAAAACAGTTATGAAAAAGTTATTAAAATAGCATAAGAAAAGTGACATGAAGGATTCAGAAAATAATCAAGGACTATGAATGATGTGTCAATTCTGGGCACTTTTCAGATTCACATTTTCTATTGTATATTTCTATCCATATGGCCAACTTTATTTATGATTAATGTTTATCCTAATATTTTAGATGAGAGACAGAAGCACTAGTATGCAAAGTACACACAATTGTAAGAGTTTTAGATTGAATATAAGGCAAAATGTGAATTGTGAAGAGCATCTTAAGCATTTACCTTCAAAAATAATAGTTCTTTGTTAGTTACATGTGTTATTTTCAACACCACAGACTTGCCATTTGTATTCAGCCTAAATTTTCATGGCAGTGTCAACTGAAACTCATCAGCACTCTCAATTAAAACTGTTGACTCCACATTAACAAACACCTATCCTTTGTGACAGCAGTTTTTTAAAGAAAGTGCAGAGCTCATTTACATAGTAACTGTAGTGAAATAGCTGACACAAATGTTATCTCCAACTTTTCAGACGATGCATCATAAGTGCCATCTTTCAGTCATTTTGGCTTGCCAAACACCTAAGTAGCACATGAAATATTGCCATACAAGGTTTTGCTGCGCATTTTGCAGGGCTACAGCTGTAGGGAAATAGAAACAGGTCATGAAAATTCATGGTGAGAGCATCACACAATATGTTATACTGCATGTACAATTGACCCTCCTCCCCAGAAAGGGAAACAGGTAGATTCATGGGAAGAGCAAGATTTAAATCAAATGCATTTTTTAACACTTATTTTATCCTTAACAATTATTTTAACTTTAAAGGCAGTACTTACAAATCAAGCATGACATCAAGTCCTTCATCAAACACGTCTCAATAAATTTAAAACTGTGATCAGATTCTGACTTGAGCTTTGTACATAATGATGCATAGATGAGGTGCCGCAGAAGCCCTTTATTTCCAGCTTTTTACGTTCAGCTGTGACGTTTAATATAAATGATCAGTGATAGGCAACTATATATCATTAGAATGGGCTAAAACTCAGCTTTCCAATGGTAAAGAGTCTCCTACTGTGGCTTGAAGTAGGTGAGATCTTTGATAAAAGCACAT
Source organism: Erpetoichthys calabaricus (assembly GCF_900747795.2). NCBI lineage: Eukaryota > Metazoa > Chordata > Cladistia > Polypteriformes > Polypteridae > Erpetoichthys > Erpetoichthys calabaricus. The sequence goes on along the minus strand of NC_041411.2, from coordinate 46,595,929 downwards.
TCATTTAGTTGTAATGCACTGCTCGCCTCATGGTATACATGTGCAAATTGCATATTTTAAAAATGAAAGAGAGCAGACAACATGGAAATTTAAGACTTATTTGAAAGTAGATACCCTGGGGTATACCATTATTGTTTTTGATGACTTGTGGGTTTATTGCAATGTACGCAAAGAGCTTTGAAATATGGCTGTGTTCTGCCTGCAGGACACTTCATGTATAAGTGGTTAAATATTTTCACTTACCTAAAATACTACAACAACAACATTTATTTATATAGCACATTTTCATACAAAAAGTAGCTCAAAGTGCTTTACATAATGAAGAAAAGAAAAATAACAGACAAAATACAAAATTAAAATAAGACAACAAAAATACTGATACACTATAGGATTATTTGGCATCGATTATTGTAGTTCCCTACTGGCAGGTGCCCCTTCTAATCTTATATCACACCTCCAGCTTATTCAAAACTTGGCTGCAAGAGTCCTTACACAGACCAGCAGCAGCGAGCACATAACACTCATTCTGCTCCGTCTTCATTGGCTCCCTGTGTCTTACAGAATTGAGTATAAAATTCTACTAATAACCTACAAAGCCTTAAACGACCTTGCCCCAAACTACATCAGTGACCTTCTCCATTACTATGTGCCCACTAAGGTCCTCTGATTCTTGTTGTACCTCACACTAATCTACACTCCATAGGTGACAGGACCTTCAGCTGTATAGCGCCCAGACTCTGGAATGACCACAGAAATTAATTAGATCAGCTGACTCCATGAATTCTTTTAAAAAAACAACTCAGAACTCATCTGTTCAGGAAGGCTTTTAGCTCTACCTGACTTTATTACCCCTCTCTCAGTTTACATCTATGTCAAGATGCTCAGGAAACCTGTGTGTGTGTGTGTGTGTGTGTGTGTGTGTGTGTGTGTGTGTGTGTGTGTGTGTGTGTGTGTGCTAGACCATCAATTATGTTGTCTGTTAGGCTTTGCTCTGAATTTACTATCTTACTCTATTTATTTATCTTGTTTAGTACAATGCTATATACTGTATACCCTGCTGTTCTTTCTTAAACTCTGTGAAGTGCCTTGAGCATGGGAAAGGTGCTATATAAATAAAATGTATTATTATTATTATTATTATTATTTATTAATAACCAATTTATTTTTCTTGAGTCAAATTAAGAATGCTCATTGAAGATCTACTGTCTCCTCAACTAGTCATTACAATTTTTATTTTTGTTGTTAGTAACAACATGTTTATAATCAAAGGTGTTCTAGAAACATTTCATACATCAAAAGACCACCATGACACAATGAATGTTGAATTTCTGGTGTTTGTCTTATTTAGATTCATAAAAATATTTACTGTGCAATATTCAATTTTATTAAAACAGCAACAGCCATGTGAAAAAGCAAGTCATGTAGTAGTATTCTTACAGTTACCAATGATATGTGAGCTGGTTAGTCTGTTAATCAATCATCAGCTGGCTGCTTTCTGTGAATCACCGTGAGTGTACTTATGAGTATGACTCAAGCTCTCCACTCAAGATGATATAGGAATCGGCTGAAACTGAGAAGACGACTGCATTAGATATACTGTAGGTGTTAAGAAAGTAGTGATGGTGGGCTTGATTGAAGGAAAAGGGAGGGGTGAAGAACCACTTAGTGTCACCAGTTAAATTAACCTGGTACTTGTTCCTGCATTGTACAGAAATTTTACACTTGAAAATTTTGGTTAAGCTTTGGGGATATTGCTTCTGACTTGCAACTTGGTTCACACAACATGCAATTAAGAAATAAAGCCTTATTTCTTCAACAAAAATAATTTGCAAACTAAACACATTAAGCATGTATCACATAGTTTCAAAGACAATTAGACTAAAAAAAAAACTAATTTCTTACTGGCCTAACTATATTATTTTAGTTATTTTGTACTACTGAAAGAGATGAAAGTGAACATTATCTCACAACAATTGAATTTGGGTAGTACCATTTTCACCGGATTGTCCCACTAGGATCTCTCACATTGTATGGCATTAAAGGTAAATTTCCAACTGGGAAACTTGTATTTCCTATCTGTCCCATAGCATGTGGATGCAGGAGTTGAAGCAACATTATAACTTAAGTGTAGAAAAGGAACTGATAGGGCATGAACATTGCCAGGAGCAACAGCCACCTATGCTGGCACTGCATCTATGACAATTTATGCAACTAAAAAATTGTACTAACACATTTATTGAGCAGTCATTCTGAATAACTCAGCCATTCATTGACTTCTGTGAAAAAGCTGTCAGAGGACCAAAATGTGCTTTCAAGTTTGACTGTTTAATTCAGCTGCAGAATTTATTTTTGTAATCCTAAAAGAGAGTGGAAATAATAGACTGTGCCCTTCTCTTCTTAAAGAGCATAAATGCTACTTTGTTTTGTGGTTATTTTCATTACTTACTTTGATTAATCTTTATCTGTCAGTAATCTGTGTTTCAATAATTTTCATTTATGTGGCACTGTTTTTGTGTTTTCATAGTTGTGACAAGAAAAGGAGGCATATTAATGTTGTTCATTATTTGCAAGTTTTCATATTTAGTTATTGCATTAGTATGTATTCATTTGTCATACATAGCAAAAGGAAACCTTGAAATGTGATGATTAGATGTGTAATTTGAAATGTGTTTTAGCCCTTCAAATGTGCACATGTGTTCATTGTTTACATTACTAACAGTATATGATAACGATGTTTTTTCACGTTTCAGTTTTTGTAATTTTTGCAATATCATCCAGACTAAACCCCGGTCCAGATTTTCAGGCTTAAAAATTTTCCTTCCTTTAACGCCTGTGAAATGTAAATGAAATGTTATGGTAGAAGTAATTAAGACTTTTTGTGCAATGCTCATACTGTATATGTTTGCACTGCTTATTGTGTAATGCTTATAAAATAGGCAATTAACACAAAACTGGATTGGTACAACTAGTCATCTTTATATATCATACTGTTGTGCCATTTTGCTGTTAAAATGCAGTCATGAGCATGCAGCAAGGTCTGATCATCTGCTATTAAAATGTCTATAAACACTATTTCATGTCCAGAGATCGGCTTAGGCAATTATACCTAAGGAATACAGTATAACATAAATGATTAAATGAAATATTTAAGCATGTAAAAAGTGGTTATTTTACTACAGCTTTTCTTGATAATGCATTTTTGATTTTTCAACGTAAGGGCATGTTATAATACTGCATACTGTATGGCTGTAAGTTGTTAATGACCTCTCATTTCTCAATTCTGTGTTTTCTTCCTTAGCGGCAGTGTGTGGAGTATGCACTGAAGGCACGTCCACTGCGACGTTACATTCCAAAGAATCATTACCAGTACAAAGTGTGGTATGTTGTGAACTCCACATACTTTGAATACCTCATGTTTGTCCTTATTCTTCTTAACACCATCTGCCTGGCAATGCAGGTAAGACTGTAAGTCAAAACTGATACAAGGAAATGCTAGGGCATGATTTTAAACTTCAATCCTTTTGTTTAAGACTGCCAATGTTTGTGATTTCCCCCAATACAGTCAACAGTGAGCATTTATTGCTATAAATTTCTTAAATTAGTTGATAGCAGAATAGAGTGAAACATTTTCAATTAAAAGCAATTAAAGTTTTGTTAATATATTACTTACACTTTTTGTGAATATTCAGAAAATGCTTGTTTTAGCTGAAAAGCCTAAGGCATTTTAAATTTAAGACTTATAAGTGTTTTTTTTAATTATTATATAAAAACTATTGTACAGTACACATTTGTATCTTCTTTTTCTAATGTTGCAGTTAATACATGTTTTAGTTATACTAATGATTATGGGGCACAGGTTTAAAGATCAAGTTACTTGCTGTTACGAAATTTAATATACAGAGGGGTGTTGCAAACAGTTTACACCCTTGTTACACAAAAATATACATCAAGTGATTTATCAGTTATTGACAAAGTAACACCCTAGTACTATAGCAGAGGAGAACCTGCAATGTAGGTGGAGAATAGGAGCTGATGAAAGTGTAGGAAATAAACCTGCTTCTCAAGACTTGTAAGTCCTATTCAGGGTAGACACACGAAAAGAAATTTTGCATCGCGAAACGTATAAAACTGTATAGGCTGTATATGCTTACAATTGAGTTTTGGTGGTGCTGTGGTAGAAATAATTTTGTTATGTTATGCTACAGGTGGAGTGGCAATAGGTCTTGATCAAACAAAATAAGAAATTTAGTTATTATGAGTAAACAACATTGGTATAATTAATAAAATAATTATAGCCTCAGTTCATCATCAGAATGCATTAATTCCTCATTTTATTAATACCAAGAGGATATTAGTTCAAAGCCATATAACGTCATGTGTTTGTATGCCACTTTTCAAGAGGGAAATAAGGTGTTTTATTTTTTTTTCAAGCTACTATGTAATGGTCCAACAAAATATGTATACTTGTACATAATATTATTTTTATTTAAACAGCATCAAGGTCAGTCACATTCTTTCCATGAAGCCATGAATGTGCTCAACATGCTGTTCACTGGACTCTTTACTGTTGAAATGATCCTCAAACTAATTGCCTTTAAGCCTCGCGTAAGTATCATTATTATGATTGATGCTCTCCTTTGACTCTTTCTCCTTCTAATTCTTTCGTAGGTTTGCAGCTTTCATGCAAACACAGGGCATCATCATTTATAGAACTCCGTTTATTTTACTTTCTTTAGGGTAAAATGACATTGTGTCTGGAATGTGTTCAAAGATTGTAAGCTAAAAATGAATATGTTACAATTTGGCCAAAAATCTGTTAATTCATCAAGTTTTAAAAAGGTACAAAATAAAAATTAAAAGCAGTAAAGTAGTTTGAATCAAGTAGTTCACACAGAAATACTTTCTGATGCATATCAGTTTAAACTATGACTTCAGCTCAACACCATCTGCAAAAAAATGAATCAAAATATTTTTGCTGATTTCACAACCAGATAAGAAAATTACCTACTGTCTGCTTAAGTCAGTACACACTGGGTTGGTTCTGTTGGTCCAGGGTGCTGATTTATGGTTTCCATGGAGGTGTAATGTCAGTTGTCCCTCTTATTAAGTTATGCAAGCTCCATTGTGGAGGGCAGCTAAAAGGTCCTAAGAACCATCACTCGCTGCAAATTCTTAAATACTTTACTTTAGAGCTATTGAGCTCTGGCTTTTTGGGCTATGGAGGCAGAAGGTTTACATTGCAATCAGTTTGTTATCTAGATTCTAATTGATCTATCTTACTAATTTTCTTTGCCGAGATTTTATATTTCCAATTCTTGGGACATTGAGTCATTGATTTCAGTCCAAAAGATTGTGTTCTGTTTCCACAATTCAGCTAATATATTCACAGTCATTGTTTTTTAAACTCTTCAGTCTGTGTGATAACAGTAATAGTATTAAGAATTTGTTCATTCTTCCAAAGATTGAATTTACAGACAGGAATTGGTCGCCTATTAAGAGCCACTGCTATTTTTAGTTCCCTGAATTGAATACCTATTCTTTAAATCTTACTACTCCCAAAACAAAGTGTGCATATATAAATAAAATTGATATTATTTTTAAGTAGATAATAAAGCCTGATAACAAGTGATTTGCTATAGAATTTGTTTTTGTTAGAATTTTGATATTCTAACAAAATGTATTAATATACAGTATAATATTTAATTAGATTTTTTTAGTGATTATAAATTTTAGAACATTAAATGTCTATATGTACAGTATACTGTGTTGCCAAAGTTAAACTGCACAACACAAATCTACATATTGATTAGAGGCATAGAGACCATTTTCCTCTTGATTTTGTTATTAGTCAACTTTTGTAGCATTCATTAACGTAAGGTAAAGCAACACATTAGAAAAATCAAATACATCCTTAATACCACAATTTTATTCAAAGAGTATTTGCGCAAAATTTCTTTAAGCAATTTTTTGCCTTAAGGTACCATAAGCTAATTTTCTTACTGCTGTAAATAAAAATCCACATGAGTGATCTGGTCCTTTGAACTGTCAATATCTAATATTCTAGCTTGCACAGCTTTTATTACCTACTGCAGTCATTTCCCTGCTGACAATTAATCAATGTCAATTTGAAGCAACGACAACTAGCCCTGCACTGATGTACCAGGTTCAAGCAGACTTAGAAACAGAAGATATCAATGCAAATGAGCATGATTTGTCCCTTCAATAAAGAATTATATCTGCCATCAGAATTAAGAGAGTCGGTTGAAGTTTTTCTTCCCTCTTTTTTCTTTTTCTCAGAGCTTTTCATTGCTAATGACTGGCTGTGTCACAGAATCTGCAAGTGCATGTTGATATTTAACAGATCATGCTGCTTACAACTTGCACCAAATAAAAGCAGAAAAATTTGCATTTTTTTTTGTTGTGGGCTGAGACTACAAAGTAATACCTATCAGCATGCATATCCATGAATTCAGACTATATAAATGTACTACACATTTCAGGGGTTTTGATGTATCAGAACAATGAAAAAAACTTAAGTGGTATTGAATGAGTTGCAAGCATGTCTACCAGTATTGGAATCTTTCACTCAATGAAACTTCAAAAGATGTGCATGTCAGGATGATGGGTCATCATAAAGTCATGTGAGATGTTTATCACATAAACTGTTGTCTCTCCAAAACTTGGCTTCTCATTCTGTTGTGGCATTGGGTCTGCCAGACCTGTTCCTGTCAGAGTTTCCACCAGTTTCCAAGTCCCTTTTAATGGTGTAGGAAACTGTACTCACTGACACCTTGGTTTTCTTTGCAATTTTTATAAAGGACACTTTGAAGAGTCATATTAGTCAGTCTTCCATTGTAAGTTGTTTTTTTTCTCATTATTATGATAGCAATGTACTGTGTAATATTGTCCAAATAATGTTTCAGAGTGTTAAGGAACACTGTTTGTTCCAAAGCTGCTTTTACAGAGGTGTGTAAGTAATCTATACAGGTCCTGACACCTGTAGGCATTGTTTGCATCAATATTTAAGGCTTTTTTTAACTTCCATTGCTGCAGAAAAGCTGTACGTTGTTAATCCATTTCTTTTTCCCTAAAAAAGACCTTTTTGTATAACTTTTGAAAATTACATTGTTTTTCAGTTTCTAGTAACCTAAACTTTTTTTTAACCTCTGGCAGTTCACTGCTTACTTTTGTACCATTTAAGGTTATTCATTGGACTAGAACTGCTTAAATTTCAATAAAAGCTGAAAAAATGGCTTTGTTCTAAAACTTTTAACACTAGAATTCCTGAGGCCTATGAAAGAACTCGTAATCCCAGCCCACCTTAAATTCCTTTGCACCTCTCCATCAGCGTCTTTTGTTTTGTAAATGTGTCGATCAGCACAAGCAGCAAACAGCCTGCTGTCCCATCCCCTGCCTTGACCGAGCTGAGCTCCGGCAAAAACTTCTCCTAGCTCAACCCAAGGCTCCTTCTCTGCGTGTGAGATCTGGAGTTGTATAGGGTAAATAATACAATATATCTTTATTTGGAATACATGCATTTCATGTGTGTTCCATGTCCACAAAGATCTGGGTAAGTGTAGGATGAAAAGGACATGCAAGAAATGCTGAACACATACCTACTGTAAAGCAGAAACTTTTTCCATGTTATACTAATAATGACATGAAGTGTATAATGTGTGAAGACTTTAGTCCAAATATCAAATAAACATGTGAAGAAGCTGTCAGTTGCTATGGTCCTGCCTTTGTCCAGTCTGATAACGGTCACGGGACATCATATCTTTGATTGCCGATACAACAAATACTTCTGAGTAGGCATCAGCCACTTGTGAAAAGAATGGAGATAAATGCCATCACCTCAGAGAGGGAGAGGCAAGTTCGTTGTACCACATGAACGTCACTGAGAGAATAAAACTGAATAATAAAAAAACAAGCACTAACTTAGTTATATGAGAAAGTTTGGGAACCCCTCTTAATTCTTTAGATTTTTGTTTATCATTGGCTGAGCTTTCAAAGTAGCAACTTCCTTTTAATATATGACATGCCTTATGGAAACAGTAGTATTTCAGCAGTGACATTAAATTTATTAGATTAACAGAAAATATGCAATATGCATCATAACAAAATTAGACAGGTGCATAAATGTGGGCACCCCAACAGAGATATGACATCAATACTTAGTTGAGCCTCCTTTTGCAAATATAACAACAACAACAGCATTTATTTATATAGCACATTTTCATACATATAATGTAGCTCAAAGTGCTTTACATGATGAAGAAAAAAGAGAGAAAAAAGACAAAGTAAGAATTAAAATAAGACACCACTAATTAACATAGAATAAGAGTAAGGTGCAATGGCCAGGGAGGACAGAAAAAACAAAAAAAAACTCCAGATGGCTGGAGAAAAAGATAAAATCTGCAGGGGTTCCAGACCATGAGACCGCCCAGCCCCCTCTGGGCATTCTACCTAACATAAATGAACAGTTCTCTTTGTATTTAGGGTTCTCATGGAAGGACTTGATGATGATGGTCATGTAGACTTCTGGCTTTTAATCCATCAATGTAGGAACATCATGGTGCAGCCTCTAGACGCCTCCTATAGCCTTTGACGAGTGTCTGGATTCTGGATGGAGGTATTTTTGACCATTCTTCCATAGACATAGCATGGACAGCCTGCTTCAAATCATCCCATTTTCTATGATATTCAAGTCAGGGGACTGTGACGGCCATTCCAGAACATTGTATTTCTCCTTCTGCATGAGTGCCTTTGTAGATTTCGACTGTGTTTTGGGTCATTGTCTTTTTGGAATATCCAACCCCTGCATAACTTCAACTTTGTGACTGATGCTTGAACATTATCCTGAAGAATTTGTTGATATTGGGTTGAATTCATCCAACCCTCGACTTTAAGAAGGGCCCCAGTCCCTGAACTGGCCACACAGCCCCACAGCATGATGGAACCTCCACCGAAATTGACAGTAGGTAGCAGGTGTTTTTCTTAGAATGCAGTGTTCTTCTTCCGCCATGCAAAGCGCTTTTTGTTCTGACCAAGTAACTCAATTTTTGTCTCATCAGTCCAAAGCACTTTGTTCCAAAATGAATCTGGCTTGTCTAAATGAGCATTTGCATACAACAAGCGACTCTGTTTGTGGTGTGAGAGCAGAAAGGGCTTCTTTCTCATCACCCTGCCATACAGATGTTCTTTGTGCAAATTGTGCTGAATTGTAGAACGATGTACAGATACACCATCTGCAGCAAGATGTTCTTGCAGGTCTTTGGAGGTGATCTGCGCATATGCCACTCCTGTATTTTTCTTGGCCTGCCAGAGCTGGATTTAACAGCAACTGTGCTTGTGGCTTTCCATTTCCTGATTACATTTCTTACAGTTGATACTGACAGTTTAAACCTCTGAGATAGCTTTTTGTAGCCTTCCCCTAAACCATGATACTGAACAAGCTTTGTTTTCAGATCTTTGGAGAGTTGCTTTGAGGATCCTATGCTGTCACTCTTCAGAGGAGAGTCAAAGGGAAGCACAACTTGCAATTGACCACATTAACTCTTTCGGGGCGGATGTCGACTTTTGTCGAAATTCAGGGGTAGAGGACGGTAATCAGCTGTAAACTGTGACAAAACCCACCGATATGTTTTAGTTCGACTCTCTTTAAAGTTAGCTTTGTTGATTTGACCAAGATTTCTTGCTCATGCGTGAGTAGCAAAGAGCAAACAATCCCTCACATGGCGTCACCATCCGATGAGAGACCAAAGCAAATGCGCAAAGCAAAATACTCTGTGGACGACGTTTTACGTATCGTATCGCTGAGTTGGAATCTGAGCTGTCGGATTTTGATGTAAGTCATCTGGAGATCGAAAACGAAAGTGAAGGGACCAGCGTCAGCTAATTGTGGTGCTGAAAATGTCCATGTAGCTAATGCACCTACACTAACGTTCACCCGGGAGGACTGTCTCTTATGATGACAAGCCAGATTGTGTCCTTCTCTGACCACCACTGCTACTGCTGCGCAAAGACAGCCAGGCAGCTGGCCCATCATGTATTCCTGCTGGTCATTGAGCTGCTGCCAGAGTCACCGAACGGGTGCCAACCACAGCCATGACATGCAGCAAAAGACGTCTTATATTGAGTTCTGTGTGAAACTATTACTTTGTGTGCTTTTCAGAAAACTGGAAAAAATATTCAGCCCTCAAAGAGTTAAATACCTTTTCTCATGATTGGACACACCTGTCTATAAAGTTCAAGGCTTAACGAGCTAATCCAACCAATTTGGTGTTGCAAGTAATCAGCATTGAACAGTGACATGCAATCAAATCAGCAGAATTACAAGGGGAACCACATTTATGCACAGACAGTTTTTCACATTTGATTTAATTTCTTACAACTAAATACTGCTTCACTAAAAATCTTTATTTGAAAAACACCCCAGTACTCAGAGGTTCCTAGGAAATGAAAGACATACCACTGTTATCTTTTTTGTTGAAAGTAGAGTAAATTATTATGCAGGCTGAAAGCGGTTCTCAAACTTTTTCATATGACTGTATACAAGTAGCCAAAATTTAGACTGGGTGTTACAGACGCAAATCAAGTGTATGTTTTTATTATATTAAATAAATAATTAAAATAGTTATATAATAATAGCAGCTCACTACTCAAAACGCGGAGCGCTCGGTCTCGAACCTTCAGGTTATAAGGCAGCAGTTCTTACCTCTGCACCATTCAAGAACACGTATCAACTCCCTGTCGATTGACATTTGAGCTTGGCTTTTTAACTCATTGAAAGCCACATGTATATCGAAATTTTCTTTGGTTATATTCTTGAATAAAAGTGCACATGTTTATTTGATATTTGAACTAAAGTCTTCACACATTATACACTTCACATCATTATTAGTATAACATGGAAAAAGTTTCTGCTTTTAGATAGATAGATAGATAGATAGATAGAAGTATGTGTTCAGCATTTCTTACATTTCTCGCATTTCCTTTCATCCTACACTTACCCAGATCTTTGTAGACACAGAACACACATGAAATCCATGTATTCCAAATAATGATATACTGTATTATTTACCCTATACAACTCCAGGCGCATCACAAGCAGAGAAGGAGCCTTGGCTTGAACTGGGAGAAGTTTTTGCCAGAGATGAGCTCCGTCAAGGCAGGGGATGGGAAAGCAGGCTGCTTGTGCTGATGGAGAGGTGCGAAGGGATTTAAGGTGGGCCAGGATTAAGAGTTTTTTTGGAGGCTTCAGGAATTCTAGTGTTAACTGGTAGTATATATTTGAATTCCTGTGATTGGCAGCTCATAAACCGTACAACATGTGGATAGTGCCATAACTGACGTTCCCTCACAATGCAGGTAATGTGCCTCATTTGGGACTCCATGAGCAACCGTTCATTTGCCACAAAGTCAAACCAGCGGTACCCAAGGATTTTCCGGAGAGACACAGTACCAAAGGAGACCTGTCTTCGTCTCAGGTCACTGGATATCGTCCATGTCTCTCAACTATATAGCAAAACAAGGAGCATCACGACTCTAAAGATTTGGACCTTCATCCTTTTGCATAGATATCGAGAGCGTCACACACCCCTTTCCAGCGACCTCATGACCCCCCATGCTCTCCCAATCCATCTACTGACTTCATAGGAAGAGTCACCAGAGACAAGAATGTCACTGCCAAGGTAAATAAACCTCTCAAAAAGGTTGACACTCTCTCCACAGACAGACACACTGCTGATGGCTGTGCCTATGAAGTCATTAAAGGCCTGGATCTTGGTTTTTATCCAAGCCACTCACAAGCCCAGACACTCAGACTCCTCGCTCAGTCTCTTAAGTGCCCCGATTAGTTTACAGTTTACCAGAAAAGGATTAAAAAACAGTGGCCATACAAGATGACTGAAGTTTTAATTATACTGTTTGTCTTTCTAAGATGGTGAGTTTTGTACATGTCTTAAACAGAAGACAGTTGGGTGCCAGTAATGTTCTATGCCGGCCAAGTGCTTTACACTTGGGAGTCAAGTAGGTGCTATACATACCAAAACGTTATGCTGCCAGTGAGGATGGATATCACTGTGTACCTGTAGAAGTTCATTTTTCAAAATCCTGGACTAGGTCTCTGTGTGGAGTTTACATGTTCTTGTTGTGTTTGCATTAGTTTCCTCTCGTACCTCCAGTTTCCCCCACATCCCAAAGAGGTGCACAATAAATGACCTGGCAATTCACATTACATCTGTGTGAGTGTGGGTACCCACTGATTTTACATACAGGGGTGTTTCTTGCATTAAGCCCAATGTCATGGTATACCCCGTGATGGTATTCAGAATTAATCAGGTTTGGAAATGAGTAAGGGAAGGTAATTTTGCAATATACTCATTGTCTTGTTAGATCCTTATTCCAAATGTGAGGGTTTTACCTACATCCTTATCATCCACTCCATGCATCATCTTTGCAAATTTTCTTTCTTATTAACACAATAAACAGTGGAATTATGCGCTTTATATATACTTCCCATACACTCAAAGGAATGTTCTGCTTTTATCAAATCCAGTAGTGACATTTTCCCTGACAAAACCATCACCTTTAGATCCCATACTTATTAAAAATCACTGGTTACTGAATCGAAGAAAATACCATTAAGTGCAGAGTGCAATTGAATGTATTGTAGCTTTATCTATACTGTATATACACCATGCAGCTCGTTAAAATGGCCAACGGCAGGCACAAATTGCAAAACACCATTCAGCAAGAAGTACAGGTAGATGGTGGCAAATAAGTCTGTCCTTAAATTTTTTTTTTGAGGTATGTTGTGTTTTAGCTGGCTTAGGTTTAAGTTCCTTTCTTTATTTTTGCTTTTTGTTCATTTTAAACTGTGGTTCATGTATTTATGCAACTTTTCTTAATATTATTATGTTTATGTTTTATTTATATATCTGTGATGTATTGTTCTCTTATGTCTCTTGTGCTCTGTGGTTTTTACCCCCATGTGTCTTCTGAAACCTCACTCTGGCCACTTAAGACCCAGAAAAGAGTATGTCGGGGAGTAGTGCTTCGAGTATGTTAGAGGAGTCTGGCAGAGTGGTGGCTCCCTGGATAATGGATCTGTCCTGTTAACTGGAAGGTTTCTGGTTTGAATCCCAGCAGTGCCAGAAGTAATGCTAGTCTGTTGGGCCCTTATACAAGGCCTTTAGCCTGCAATTGCTCCGGTGGTGCTATACAAATGCTGACCCAAGTGTCTATCTCCCTATCCGTGTGTCTTGAAATTGTATAAGTATTTCTTTTTATTTTAATTTACTGTATTTTTATGTAGTACTAGGGTGTTGTACCATGTTAGCCATTATGAATGTAGAGAAAAGCCAAGCAAAATGACACCTTTTATTGGCTAACTAAATAAAAGGTGTCATTTTGCTTGGCTTTTCTCTGTATTTTTATGATTATTTCTGCTCTGTCTATGGATTTTGGTTTTTTTGGGACTTGATTGCTTCAGCCCTGCAGCACACACTTTTTTACTGTTTTAGGCATTTTTGTTATTTTTTTTTTCTTTTTAAATAAATATTTGATTTATAAAAATTTTTTGTCTCAGTTTTTCTCATCAAGCTAAAGTCTATCACAGTTTCTCTCCGTTAAGAGGCATTTATAAATATTTTGTGACATTTAAGACATTTTGAATTTAAAAGGCCATTTTTCCCATTTTGCGGCTTGCTTAGCCTGAAGGAAAAAAAGTATTGCACTGTTTGCAACACATTACCTATTATAATAGGTAACTACAGTATATAATATACAGTGGTGTGAAAAACTATTTGCCCCCTTCCTGATTTCTTATTCTTTTGCATGTTTGTCACACAAAATGTTTCTGATCATCAAACACATTTAACCATTAGTCAAATATAACACAAGTAAACACAAAATGCAGTTTGTAAATGGTGGTTTTTATTATTTAGGGAGAAAAAAAAATCCAAACCTACATGGCCCTGTGTGAAAAAGTAATTGCCCCCTGAACCTAATAACTGGTTGGGCCACCCTTAGCAGCAATAACTGCAATCAAGCGTTTGCGATAACTTGCAATGAGTCTTTTACAGCGCTCTGGAGGAATTTTGGCCCACTCATCTTTGCAAAATTGTTGTAATTCAGCTTTATTTGAGGGTTTTCTAGCATGAACCGCCTTTTTAAGGTCATGCCATAGCATCTCAATTGGATTCAGGTCAGGACTTTGACTAGGCCACTCCAAAGTCTTCATTTTGTTTTTCTTCAGCCATTCAGAGGTGGATTTGCTGGTGTGTTTTGGGTCATTGTCCTGTTGCAGCACCCAAGATCGCTTCAGCTTGAGTTGACGAACAGATGGCCGGACATTCTCCTTCAGGATTTTTTGGTAGACAGTAGAATTCATGGTTCCATCTATCACAGCAAGCCTTCCAGGTCCTGAAGCAGCAAAACAACCCCAGACCATCACACTACCACCACCATATTTTACTGTTGGTATGATGTTCTTTTTCTGAAATGCTGTGTTCCTTTTACGCCAGATGTAACGGGACATTTGCCTTCCAAAAAGTTCAACTTTTGACTCATCAGTCCACAAGGTATTTTCCCAAAAGTCTTGGCAATCATTGAGATGTTTCTTAGCAAAATTGAGACGAGCCCTAATGTTCTTTTTGCTTAACAGTGGTTTGCGTCTTGGAAATCTGCCATGCAGGCCGTTTTTGCCCAGTCTCTTTCTTATGGTGGAGTCGTGAACACTGACCTTAATTGAGGCAAGTGAGGCCTGCAGTTCTCTAGACGTTGTCCTGGGGTCTTTTGTGACCTCTCGGATGAGTCGTCTCTGCGCTCTTGGGGTAATTTTGGTCGGCCAGCCACTCCTGGGAAGGTTCACCACTGTTCCATGTTTTTGCCATTTGTGGATAATGGCTCTCACTGTGGTTCGCTGGAGTCCCAAAGCTTTAGAAATGGCTTTATAACCTTTACCAGACTGATAGATCTCAATTACTTCTGTTCTCATTTGTTCCTGAATTTCTTTGGATCTTGGCATGATGTCTAGCTTTTGAGGTGCTTTTGGTCTACTTCTCTGTGTCAGGCAGCTCCTATTTAAGTGATTTCTTGATTGAAACAGGTGTGGCACTAATCAGGCCTGGGGGTGGCTACGGAAATTGAACTCAGGTGTGATACACCACAGTTAGGTTATTTTTTTAACAAGGGGGCAATTACTTTTTCACACAGGGCCATGTAGGTTTGGATTTTTTTTTCTCCCTAAATAATAAAAACCACCATTTACAAACTGCATTTTGTGTTTACTTGTGTTATATTTGACTAATGGTTAAATGTGTTTGATGATCAGAAACATTTTGTGTGACAAACATGCAAAAGAGTAAGAAATCAGGAAGGGGGCAAATAGTTTTTCACACCACTGTACACACATGATGTACTGCTGCTATAATATGTATATTGTTACTTTTTTGTATGCATGTAACAAGTGATGTAGCTAAATGACTTCTAAAAGTCATGTTCCCCAACACTACTGGCACATGACGAGCTCTAATAATTTGTCATATTTTATAGTACTTTGTTTGACTGCAGTACCATTAGTACCGTCAGTAATGTTACAAAATGAATTCCACATCCATCAAACAGATTTGTTATGGACTTGAAAAATTATAGAAATGCCATCAAATAATATGCAAACCATATTTTGTATTTACAGTGCATCCGGAAAGTATTCACAGCGCATCACTTTTTCCACATTTTGTTGTTACAGCCTTATTCCAAAATGGATTAAATTCATTTTTTTTCCTCAGAATTCTACATACAACACCCCATAATGACAACATGAAAAACGTTTACTTGAGATTTTTGCAAATTTATTAAAAATAAAAAAATTGAGAAAGCACATGTACATAAGTATTCACAGCCTTTGCCATGAAGCTCAAAACTGAGCTCAGGTGCATCCTGTTTCCCCTGATCATCCTTGAGATGTTTCTGCAGCTTAATTGGAGTCCACCTGTGGTAAATTCAGCTGATTGGACATGATTTGGAAAGGCACACACCTGTCTATATAAGGTCTCACAGTTGACAGTTCATGTCAGAGCACAAACCAAGCATGAAGTCAAAGGAATTGTCTGTAGACCTCCGAGACAGGATTGTCTCGAGGCACAAATCTGGGGAAGCTTACAGAAAAATTTCTGCTGCTTTGAAGGTCCCAATGAGCACAGTGGCCTCCATCATCCGTAAGAGGAAGAAGTTCGAAACCACCAGGACTCTTCCTAGAGCTGGCCGGCCATCTAAACTGAGCAATCGGGGGAGAAGGGCCTTAGTCAGGGAGGTGACCAAGAACCCAATGGTCACTCTGTCAGAGCTCCAGAGGTCCTCTGTGGAGAGAGGAGAACCTTCCAGAAGGACAACCATCTCTGCAGCAATCCACCAATCAGGCCTGTATGGTAGAGTGGCCAGATGGAAGCCACTCCTTAGTAAAAGGCACATGGCAGCCCACCTGGAGTTTGCCAAAAGGCACCTGAAGGACTCTCAGACCATGAGAAAGAAAATTCTCTGGTCTGATGAAACAAACATTGAACTCTTTGGTGTGAATGCCAGGCGTCACATTTGGAGGAAACCAGGCATCATTCATCACCAGGCCAATACCATCCCTACAGTGAAGCGTGGTGGTGGCAGCATCATGCTGTGGAGATGTTTTTCAGTGTCAGGGACCTGTGAGACTAGTCAGGATAAAGGGAAAGATGACTGCAGCAATGTACAGAGACATCCTGAATGAAAACCTGCTCCAAAGCGCTCTTGACCTCAGACTGGGGCAACGGTTCATCTTTCAGCAGGACAACGACCCTAAGCACACAGCCAAGATATCAAAGGAGTGGCTTCAGGACAACTCTGTGAATGTCCTTGAGTGGCCCAGCCAGAGCCCAGACTTGAATCTGATTGAACATCTCTGGAGAGATCTTAAAATGGCTGTGCACCGATGATTCCCATCCAACCTGATGGAGCTTGAGAGGTGCTGCAATGAGGAATGGGCGAAACTGGCCAAGGATAGGTGTGCCAAGCTTGTGGCATCATATTCAACAAGACTTGAGGCTGCAATTGCTGCCAAAGGTGCATCGACAAAGTATTGAGCAAAGGCTGTGAATACTTATGTACATGTGATTTCTCAGTTTTTTTATTTTTAATAAATTTGCAAAAACCTCAAGTAAACTTTTTTCACGTTATCATTATGGGGTGTTGTGTGTAGAATTCTGAGGAAAAAAATGAATTTAATCCATTTTGGAATAAGGCTGTAACATAACAAAATGTGGAAAAAGTGATGCGCTGTGAATATTTTCCAGATGCACTGTATATTTGGACGGAATAATAGTGTAATACTGAATCAAATATATTTAACTCAGTGCCACAGAAAAAGTCAAGCAACACATGGAAATATTTATTTTGTGTAATATAAAAAAAATAGAAAAATATGGACCAGCATATGTTTAACCATTAATCTTCATCAGTGCCTGAAGGGGAAACAAATGCATTAAGTGCCAGTACTCTCTGTTTTTGTCAGCTTTTTGGTCCTCCTCCCAAATGCATTGCAGATTTTATATGATTTCTTAGTGGATGGCCCCCCTCAAAGTTTTGATCACTGTGATACATGTACATTGGATTGGGCAGCTTTTGGGTTGGTGGTCCCCTTCAAGGTCAGACTGGAAGATGCTAGTACTCAACTAATTACTGCTGGTATAAAGCAGAAAAAGGCGGAATAAAGCCGGAGTGCTGTACCATTGTGTACCAGCCAACTTCTAACCCTGATCTTCTATAAAAAGACACAGAGTCGGTGCCCCTAAATAGGAAATCGCCTGGTTGCTGGTTCAGAAAATGCGTATTGAAAGATGCTGTAAGGTTCTTTCATGCTGTACTTTTTGGAGTGCGGTGGAGATATCTTTGTGGGGGTTCTCCATATCCGATATGAGATGTCTCACAATACAGCATGTATTATGTAGAGCTTGTGCTCTACTGTGAAGTTTGCACTATGGTGAGACATTCTTTGTAATTAAATCCTTTGTCCAGTCTCTGACTAGGTATTTTATACACTTTCTTGACTGTTCAATAAATTTGGTTATTAGGAAAAGCTGGTTTCGTAGTGTTTGACAGCTCTTTGGTATTACTACTACTACTAACATGTACCACTCATCATCATTACTTTCCATAAAGGGATTTCAGGTCCTTTTGATAAGCTCACATTGAATAACGTTTAAAATACTTTAGCTCTGGCCTGCGAATAAGCTAAACACATCTTTGAGTATATATTGTAAATGCATTAGGTATGTACTGTACTGTATTGCTCTAAATTCAGTGCGACCCAAAACAAATAAGTTTTATCCATTTCAGAGATGCTGGAAGAATTAATACCATTTAGAATTTATACCAGGGCAGGAACATGGTCTGTTAAAGGGCATACAGGTAAAATATTGTTTAGAGATGGCTAAATAAACACAATCAAATAAAGCATTCTTTAGAATTTTTTACAATGTTTTCGAAGCAAGGGTATGAGTGAAAAAAAACACAAGCTCTCAAATGAGTTTACCTCTTTTACACAAGCATGTAAATCTGGGGTTGAGAACTGAGCAAAGAACTGCTTACTGTATGTTTGAGACTGACTGTATTAAATCAGCAGTCTTTGTGAAAAGGCTGGAACAGGTGTCGACAAACTTTGAGTGGTGTCGTGCCGACCATATGTTACAGTGTTATTCCACATGCCGACATAATTCTGCCAATTTTGTTATATGTAGTATTAAAATTGGTCCGGTAATAATGGGCTTCAAAAGTATATACTTTTGAAGCCCATTATAACCAGATCTTATATTAATGCTCATTTAAACTTTTAAAATACAGTACATAGGATCATATGTGAAAAGAATGTTTTGTCAAATTTTTTATAACTACATTCGTTGGCTTTATTTTTGGTTCCAATTATTTGACTAAAATAAGTAGTTTTTCTTAAAGCCAAAATCAGTCTTTTTTTTTTAGATTCACTTTTCTCATCAGTTTTTAAACGTGAGCTGATGTTTAGTTTGATAATGTCTTTGTACACTTGACATACGACACACAACACTTTCACAGCATAACGCACACACAGCACAATCCTTTTGTTGTACACATCCATATTGATTCGTCCAAGAGTCTTGAAAAGAGCAAAACATCAATTTTTTGTCGTTTATGATTAATTTCAGGGAAGTATATTACTTAATAATAACAAGAGGTTTGTTTTAATGTATCACAACCTGCGTGGAACACATGGGTTCCCTTTACATTTGAGTCGCATGCACAAAACGTAGGTGGGGACACGAAGCACGATCGGATGCGCTGTAATTAAAATATAATAACGAGATTTGTTTTAATGTTCCACGGCCTGCACTGAACACATGGTTTCCATTTACATGTGAGTCGTATACGCAAAACGTAGGTCAGGGCGTGAATGTGTGCACTGTAAGTGAAATATAATTTTTTACTATATTTCAGTTCAATCAGAGTGCCATTGAAAATCATTCCGCATGCCACAGGTTGCCAACCCTTGGGCTAGAACATAATCAAAATGTAATTATTGGTGGGGAGGGAGAAGGGGCACGAGGCAATCTATTACTTTTAGCAACTAATGTGTTATTTTCAGCTTCTTTCTACCAGGTAAAGTAATCGCAAACAAATCTGAGCATGTGCACTTTAAAATCCTTCTGTGAAAATATAGTTGTTTAGCTTTTCTTTCTTAATGAAATAATATTTTAAGTTACACAATATAGTATGGATTCAGTTCTATGTCAGAGAACTGTGTTTGTGGGATTTGCCAATTTTCTCTGTTTCTTCTCTATTTTCCTATGTATCATATTGTCTCCAAATGAAATAAAATGGGCATTTTACATTAGCCTCCAACTCCATTATACTCTCTTTAACCTGTATGGACGTTAATCACAATAGATATAACAGTACTTGACAAAAACACTTATTGAAAACATTATAAAATAGGATGTACACTGGTTAGCACTGTTATTTCATATCTCCACATTTGTAGGTTGAAATCCTGTAGACACTTTTTGCCTGTGGACTTTGTATGTTCTCCTTGCGTATTTGTAGGTTTTTGCACAAAGATGTGTTCAAAGTGGAACAGATATTTGTTCTCATTCTGCATAGTGTGATTGTGAATGGTTGTTGAAAAATTAAAGTTTAATTCCGATTTGTAGTGCTTTATGTTTGTTTCAAGTAAAGTAGTGCTGTGTTGGTGTGTATGTGCAAAAGTAGATGTGCCCAACAATGGATTTTAGCCCAGATTTACCTTTGATGCCATGGGATAGCTGTCCTTATATTGTATTAGAGAGTGTCCAAAAAAACGTTGGGTGGAATAAAAAAAAAATGTAAATCTGAATTATTACTGAAATAATTTGTTTGTTCAGTTGTTCACTGGGCACTAGGCACATTGCTGACAGAGTGCCAGTCTATTACATAGTGAAAAGACAGTCTATGAGGGATGAGCTGCAGGCCTCCTATAGAATATAATAAAGCAAACATGAAAAGAGTCAGCCCTGAGGTTGTTTTTAAGTAAGAAGAATGTGTTATTGTGGAATTTGTGTGACTTACCAGGTACATTTACTAGGTTCACCTTTTCTAGCTCTTGAAGATTAACACACACACACACACACACACAGATCTTGTCCAGGCAAAGTCTGTAGATGTGCCAGTTACTCCACAATATTCCACAGAGGATTCTTTACACAGGGACTTGCTATTACCAGTACTAACAAACATGCGAGTGTCCTCGTGACACGCATAAAAGCCCAGATCTTGTAGTTATATGTCGCTTACCAATCAAACAATGTCTTACTTTAGTTGTTCTAATTATTGAGGAGCGACCTTGCAGCCTTGATTAACCCTGTGGGCAAGAAAGCAGCAATCTTCCCACACTAGGTGTTCCTTTATTATTTTAATTACTCCAGGTAAATGACAAAGTATAGAAAATATCAAACCAACATGATATTTATTAGTGTATAACAATATCAAAAATAAGAACATATAATAGAAAATAAAAAGGATAACAAAAGTCTTTAGAAAAGCTTACTGAAAATCAGCAATGTCAAGGAGTGGATTTTGTCCTGGGCAGCATTTGATTTACTGATCATTGTTATTCATGAGTTACATTTTCTGATGCCCAAATCAGTTACTCTCATCTCTTGATCTCAGACATCACTTCCTATGTTGTTCCCTTCTTTTGGTCCCTCAGACAAGTCATATTAATGTTAAAATGGACATTTGGGATTTCGGGACATATGACATTATACACATTTGATTGGCTATCTTGTTCTTGTGATGAATACCTCTTTTCAAATTGTTTGATATTTTTACACAATTCCATACTGCTTTCCTTTGCCGTGTTATAGACTAATTAAAACAGAACCAAGTCCTACAGTGTCCATAGTATTTTTCTTTTCCCAAGTAATGAACTAATTGGAACAGCTGACATTTCTGTGGTGTCTATACTTCAACTAATTGAAACAGACACAGTTATAGACCAACTGAAACAGATGCGCTACATTTACAATTTACTAGTGCAATACTGGAAGAATGTATGAAGAAGATTCACTTCCATGGTGAATTGCCTCTGTAATTACATTTATTTTTAGAGTTCTGTTTATCCTGGATTGTTTGAGCAAAAATATAAAAATTAATATAAGCATTCTGCAGTTTAATAAATAAAGATTTACCTCTCCAGTACAAGGACCAATGAGCATACTGACCAGTGGCTGGCCTTAGCAATTTTCCTTCTTCTGTAGCTCCTAATTATAGTTCTTGAGCTTGTTAACTTGTATGGCATTTCTCAACCAAATACTGTTTGAAGAACCCTTCAAACTGTTACATTTTTCAGTGCCAAATCTGCACTGAAGTGACAAAGAAACTTGACTGTGAGTTGTTTTTAATGACAACTATAATAATTATAGCTGTTTAATACAGAGTCTTAGCCCCACCATGCATGTAATACATATAGTGCCTATAGTAATTGTGTAGTTTCATGAAAAATATGCATTACTTATACAGTAGATGCATACTAATTTGTTGGTACCCGAACTGTTGACTGAAAAAGTGCTGTGGGGAATTGTCTGAGATCAAAAAGAAAATTATAGATAGGCATGTTATAGGTACAGGCTGTAAGACCATCTCCAAGCAGCTTGAAGTTCCTAAGAAAACAGCTGCAAATATTATTATGAAGTTTAAGATCTTTGTAGCCGGCTACAAGAGGAAAAATCACCCCCCAAATAGGCAGAAGGATAATGAGAATTGTAGAGAAAAACCCAGGATGAACTCCAAGATTAACATCCATCAGTGTCTGATTGTACCATCCACCGCTTTTTGAGTGACAGAGGGTTCAATGGGAGAAGACCCATGGAAACTCCACTGTTGGAAAAAAACAAAAAAACAGACTGGAATTTGCATATTGACAAGCGACACTGCTACCAACAACTTTGTCCAAGTCTTTAGCAATTACATTGCTTGCTGTCAGTGGCCTTTCACATTGTTTTGTTGTGTGGGATGCTAGGGTGACTGTATTTTTCCCTTTATACTCTTATTATGTAGATCTTAAGAAAATGTCTTAAATACTGTTACCACTCTGTCAAGTACTGTAGTTCCACACTCCCCCACTTCTTTTTATATCTGTAATCCCCAAGAAATTAGGCAGAGTAAAAGAACAGGCACAAGAGGCTTCAGGTTTAAACATGTATTACATACTAGCCAACCAGCAGCGTAGCATACGCCACATAATTATTTATTGATGGATGAACACTTCCTGAAAGACACAGTTGTCCAAAAGGGGTGGGTTTGAGGATACGACTGTGAGTGAATGAAATGATGGAACTCTGGAGAGAGCAACATACAATTGACCGTGACTGAAAACTGGTTTTGGCAGATACAGGCATATCTTTTTGAAAGTTTGTCCCTGCGCCTTATTAATTGTCATTGCAAAGGCCAATACAACAGGAAATTGTCTGCGTGTAAAAGTAAAAGGCAAATTTGAATTTGATGGGGTCAGGGAAATCCGGGGAATAAGGACAGTTTGTGAGGTAGCAGCTGCGATAGTTTTACACTCCAGTACATTGCGGTGAATGCTGTTAACAGTCCGTCTAGTGCCATCACAGAGACTTCTTGCTGGCATGAGGTTTCTGAGAAGCATGACGACTGAACCAATTTTAATTTTGAGTTTATGCGGAGGCATGCCAGTGGGAATAAGACTGCTAAGAAATTCTTCGGGGAATGAAAGTTGATGTGCAGGATCGTCTGTGACAATGGAGTCAACGCTAGTGAAAGTTACTTCGTCGGTAGGGATAAGTTTCAGTACTTGTTCATTAAGGTGTAGCGAGTCTTCGTTGGTGATGCTTAATATAGCTCGCGTACCGAGTTGTTCCGGAGTCACAGTTGAGACGTCGATGTCGCCACATAGTTGTTGGACAGGATCAGAAATAAAAGGAAAACAATGTGAAGGTAATGTTGCAGGTGTTCCGTTTTTCCCATCTTGCGAAATCTTGTTCGTGAAGCAGAGCTGTCATATTTGTCATCAGTGTAAGTACATGCATGTGATGCCACAAAGGTTGCTTGTTAATGCAACCGGCGACAGTAAGTGCTAGAGTTGGTGGGCGGGGCTCTGTCATGCGTATCCCATGACGCGGAAGGAGGGTTAGAGTTGGCGGGCGGGGCTCTGTCTTGCGTGCGTGCTTATCACATGGTCGGGCAACTTGGTGGATTATATATAGAAAAGCAGCCGGAACCGAACAGAACAATGAAAAGTCAACGTGGCTCAGAGGTGCATGTGGACTGTAGCAGAGACGAAAGCAACTGAGGCGGTGTTTGGTGAGGTGTTGCGTGCTGGCACATGAGGCTCTGTCGTGCGTATCCCATGACGCTGGAGGAGGGTTAGAGTTGGCGGGCAGGGCTCTGTCTTGCGTGCGTGCGTATCCCATGGTCGGGCGGCTTGGTGGAATATATATAGAAAAGCTGCCGGAACCGAAAAGAACAATGAAAAGTCAACTTGGCTAAGAGGTGCATGTGGACTGTAGCAGAGACAAAAGCGACTGAGGCCGTGTTTGGTGTGGTGCTGCGTGCCTCGAGAGCGAGGGTGGACTCGGGAGGAGGGTTAGAGTTGGCAGGCGGGGCTCTGTCGTACGTATCCCATGGTCCTAGAGTTGGTGGGCGGGGCTCTGTTGTGCGTATCCCATGGTCTCTGTCTTGCGTGCCATGGTTGGCTGCTTAGTGAATTGTTGATGGGCGGGGCTCTGTGAGTTGGCGGGCGTGGCTCTGTCTTGCATGCGCCTTGCTTGCCATGGACCTAGTGAATTATGTATATAGATAATATGCCCTAATTATAAGCAGAGTACAAATAAGTGTTGGTTAAATAATAATGTAAATTAGTTTATGGTAAGCATCCAATATGTTTAAATATGCCAAGTGGTCTCTGTCTTTGGTCCAGCCTGGTCTGGCATGACTCTTGAATGGAGTTGGCCTCCTCCTCCATGGGTAGAAAATGGCAGAGTGAGACCGAAGTTGTACTAGATCCTGTCACACATCACAGACCAATGGGAGTTTGTGGTACAGAGTGTCAGTCTGATTCAATGGAAAATCCTAAAGAGCCAGACCTGAGTCCTTCAGGACCTGCTACACACCAGCTGTTGTTTGAGGAAGAATCATGGCTGAGTACCATTCCATTCAGCTACATTGCCCTTTCATCTCAAACTAGCTGGCCAGTTCATGCTGTACTTGACTTATAGAGTTTCTTGCACAGCATTATATCAAAGCACTTTTGCAAAACTGGTTACAACTGGTTACATTCCCAAAGCAGCACATAACAAATCGATTCCTATCAGTCCTACAACTTTGAGGAGTTCACAATGACTTCCCTAAAGAAAGCTATTTTACTAAATAATTCTTAATTGACAATTTACAAACAATTATCAAAATGTTAAATATTTTTATATTATTTTATTTCAAGAAAATAACATTCCATTTGATTAAGACTAACTTTTGCAACAAAAAAAATAACATAACATACAATCAATTCAAAAGTTAAATATTAATCTATGTCACACACATGTATGAGTCATGTCTTCAAGAACAGATATAAAAGTGTAGGTACAATCTGTAACCAAAGACTAGTATGCATAGCCAGTCAATCATTGGGGACACTTACTCACATGGGGCCAACTTTAGGGCTAACAATTACAGTATGCGGTGCTCTCTCCAGTGTTGTTGCACACAATGGGCACTAGCCCTTTGCAGCCATGCAATGAATAAGCAGGTTGGAAAAACAATAGGCAGGAGTACTTTAGTATGCATGCAGTACTGGGCCCAGGATTTCATAAAATAATGGGCCAAAATTTGTCATGAGTGGGTCTATTATTATATTATTATTTCATTTTTTGCACATCTACTTTGGTTTTTGTTAACACTAATTGAAATGTCTACCTTTTCTTGATACATAAGACGTATATACCAGCCCTTCACAAAGCATAAATGGCCAAATATCCGTTATAATTTTGACCAGTATATCATTATATAACAGCAAACAGTGCGATCACCATTTTGTCAGTCCTTGCAATTTGTGTATGTATATCTGATACATGTGTTTCCAGTCTCCAAATACATGAGTGAATCTGTCCTCCACTAGATTATTACAAAAATGCCAAAATCATGTCTTTCAAATTCCTATATTACACACCTGCATTGTTATCTGTTGTATCAGTGAGATGCAAAGCTGTGCGCCTTACCGGCTATAACAGAAGTTGGAAACTTTAATACTGATTGAGATAGTGGCTTATGAATATTGGACAAATCCGTGACCTTCCTTCGACAAATATTGGATGAGTGGCTGTAGATTTTGCAGCGCACTTAATAATAGCCTTGATAGCACACATGCTGCTTAAATGAACACAGCTAACGGTGGGCTTTCCACTCGCCACTGGGGTATTGCTGAAACTTTTAGCGCTGACATCAAACTCTAGTATATTTTGCACTTCTGTTTGTTTCGTTTCACTAATAAGACCCACCTAGCCATCTATTTTTCCAACCAAGATCGTGCATTTTTGCTAGAAAGTCTTAATGTTTATTTTTAAAACTGATTAGCTGACAAGTTGAAGTCTAAAATTGCTACTATATTTGTGGAAGTGTATTTTGCATCATGCTGTATCCCTCATGACAGGATCTCGCATCACTCCATCTATAACTGCTTTGTGAATCATAAGAACAGAACGGGTACAGCTGATATGAGTGCTACTTCTCCTCCAAACAGATGTTATAGCACACATTGTTTGTGATCATTGATATTGTAAAGTTGACTGAAAATGATCTTGTTTTACATTTATAGAATTTCAAAAGTGTCATTTTCTGATGCTGCTAAACATTATACCAAACACATGCATCTATCTGTAAGGCAGTTTACATATTTGTTTTGATAATAAGGAAAAACACTATATTATCATGAAATTTGTGAGATTTATTGGGTTAATCTGCTCTCGCCCTTGACGATTAACACACACATACAAATAGCAATCTTGTCCAGATAAAGTCTCGAGTGGTGCCAATTGCCAGTCGCTCTGCAATATTCCACATAAGACACAACTACACACACATATACAGAGATCCATTCCAGACTCGATATAGGGATTTACTATCACCAGTTCTAACAAACATACGGATGTTGCTGTGACACACTGAAAAGCGCATATCTTTTGGTTTTATGCTACTTACTAACAAAACTGTGTCTTGCTACCTCTTAACCCTAATCTCAATAGCCTTGATGAACCCCATGAATGATAGTAACATCAAACTCATACTTGGTACCAATTTATTATTTCAGTCACTCTAGGTATAGGACAAAGTATAGAAAATGTAAAAACAATATAGTATTTATTTTTGTATAATAATACTAAATTGAAGAAAATATAATAGAAAATAAAACAAACAGTCCTTGAAAAGTCTACTGAAAATCAAAAGTGTGAAGTAGTAGATGTTCTGGACAGCTTTGGTTTAGTGATCAGAGTTGTTCATAGTTACGTTTCATGATGCCCAAATCAGATGATCATCTCACGTCTCTTGATCTCTGACATCACTTTTCTGTAGCTGTTTTTCTTCATCTTCTTTTCTCCTCTTTTCTCTTCTCTGATCCTTCAGGTGAGCCATATTTAAGTTAAAATACAAACATGGTGTTTTTCGGGACATTTGATGTTGCTCAAATTTGATTGGCCATCTTGGTCTGATAACGAATGACTCTGATCAAAGTGTTTGATCATTTAAGTACCTCCACACTTCTTCCTTTCCCAAGCTGTAAACTAATTTGGTAATTCTTAATAATAATACAGCACCCATCTGTTTGCAAATTATAAATTAATTAAAACATGTTCTGTGGTATGTGCTTAGGTGATAAAGTAATTGAAAATGAACCTGACTGGAACAAATGCATAAATTGCTAGTACAATATGAAGGATGCTCACAAAGCCCATAAGCCCTGTAAATTCAATTCATCTTGATTCATTTGAGCAAAATTATTAAAATTTAGTTTACAGTTAAAAATTTGAAGATTTTCCCCACCAGAACAAGCACACAGAGTCCTGTGGCCTTGATACGTGTTTACCTGAATATTTTTTTATTTGTTTTTTATCTGCAACTTACACAAAGGATGGATGGCTAGATGTTCCAATTCCCTCCCTGATAACCTTGGTCAAACAAAACACTAAAATCATTTCACTATTTTTGATTAGCAACTATAAATTGATAATTTATGCATTTCTGTGTTCTATAATAGACCAACAACCCATCCAGAGTTGTTTGCAACTTTGTGGCTTATGCTGTCAGTGGTGTGAAAAGTACAGATTTCCATGAAAATCAGAGTACCTTGTGCTTTGTGTGCTGTATAATGTATCTTATTTAGAATTAGAAAATTCAGTTTTTTTCTAGTAATATTTTGTGGGAGGGATAGATAATGCTGTTCTCTTTTATCAAAACCTCTAACTTGGTTATAGTAAGAATGTTTTCAAGGAAGGATATATTTGCAGCGTAGTTGCTCCATTGAGATATAAATATATATATATATATATATATATATATATATATATATATATATATATATATATATAATATAGTCACTGTACAATGTCACTCTAAAGGTCCCAGTGCTGAGCTTCTTCCATATATGAAAATATAAGATTGTATTATAAAGGTGCTATTGACAGTAATATCTATCTTGAAGTTACTTTTGTTACTTTGGAAGATACAGCTAAGTAGTTTGAAATTTCAGATTCATAGCATGCAACCAATACTATCAACCGAGTCAACGTTACAAATATACTTTTAGTTTTAATTGGGTTATTATTACTGATGTTTCAATGTGGGTGTTGTAATGTCACAGGGTGAGTTCCTGTAACACTGCTGTAAATGAACCTCTCCATGTTAATCGTTCCTCATTGTAAATACTGTATATTTGGAATGCCGCAGTACTGCAAAGTTTTTAACAGGCTTGTGATGTCACCAGGCTGTGCTTGGGAGCTCATCACCACCCTTAATTAATTGTGAACTATGCCATCCTGTTCAGGGTTTATTTAAACAAGAGTAATGTATCGAACCTGAGCTGTACTGAAATACACTCCATAGATGAGTCTAAGTACAACAAATTTTCCTCATCTAATACTGCTGTGCTTAACATGCAGCATCAATGGTAAAGCACTAACGCAGTCTTATTCATTGCAGACTGCAATCTTAATATGTCATGTAAGCAAAGAAAAAAAAAATGAGGAGTTTGTATCTCTAAGTGAGACAGCCTGTTTATTTTGCAGTGGCATGCAGCTCTGGTCATATTCTGACTGAGACTGTTAGATGTGAAATGAACATCCTATTATCACTGTACCTTATTGTTGTGGGTGATTGCAACATGTACATTTATATTCTTACATGTAAGCGTACAAGCATTGTGTTATTTGTTCATAGGCTTCATTTTCTCTTTGTTTCTTCAGATAATTTAGAACTTTGATATTTATGTACTTATCTTTTATTTGGTGTTTAATGTTTGATATTAGTTTGTATCCTGTGTTATTAATGTCATCTTTGCTTTTCATTCATATTGTATTCCTTTGAATATTTGTGAATCCCTTTGATAATGGGAAAGGAGGTATATAAGCACATTTATTATTATTATTTTTAGTATATAGTGCCATGAGTTCCAGTTTGATTGATAGCCTGGTCAGTGTATGTATGACATTTGCATGTTCTACCCATGTGTATGTGGACTAAGTGTGTATAACTGTTTTATAGCTGGATATTATAAGTGTATTATTAAGCACTTTCATTGCCACAATATTTTCATTCCTACATGTTTGTTTAAATTACATCCTCTCAGTTTAGGGTCAGAAGATCTCCCCAGGTTTTGCCTGTTGCTTATTAAGTGAATGATCTGTGATGTCAGTATTTCATGTAAATAATATTCCTGTAAAACTTTCATCTCCGTTTCTGCTAATAGTTGTGTTTTTAGTAACACAATTCGATCAGTGACTTCAACAGTATTTAAAAAAATAACCAAACTAAGAATTCCCTGAAAATAATACACTTTTTAAATTTGGAATTAGTAGATTATAAAGTCAGCATCAGGAAATATCAAAATTAAAGATAAAATAAGAGTGCATGTGTCCAGTAATTTTACTTCTCACAAAGGGAATCTCAAAAATAAAAATGAAGCTGTTTATGAAAATTAATGACCATTTGCTTAAACTTTTAGCAGGTTAAAGTAAAAACTGATATCAGAGCACACTTACTTTTTGATTTTTTCATTTTCTGTTTATAGTGGAAGCCTCAGTCTGTAATATTATTAGGAGAAAATGGAGTTCTGTCACTGACAGAAAAATTATATGAATTAAGTGGACAGGTGCAACATTAATTTTATAACATTTGACAATAATAAAGAAAACTGTGCTTTCAAACTTGCAAAATAGTGTCCACATGGACATTTTTGGTAAGTAAAGCAAAACGGATAAAATGTGACAAAATGTAAAAGTTAATTTCTAAAATGCTAAAACTAAATAAAAAGTAAAAGTAGAAAATGGTGAAAAACTGAAAGTAAATGAGAAAATATAATCAATAACTAAGTGAAAACTAAAACTAAAAAATATCTTAAACTAGAAACACCCTGATACTATATATTGGACTGCACTGAAAAACTGAGAATTTTTATTTTGAGAAGAGTAGACAAACCAAACTTTTTGTATCTTTTCCATAATGCAGGGCACCTCCAAGCGCAGGTCCTTTATTAGAACACCTGCCTGCAGTTATCCTTTAAAAACTTTTTCAGCCATGACAGTGGATTTTAAACAATGTGTTCAGTACTGACAAGACATACAATTATTTGTGTGTTATTAGTTTAAGCAGACCGTGTCAATTATTGAGAGTTAGCTGAAGATTTATGGGTAATTACTGCAGAAATCTATAAATGGTTCCTTGCAACTTTGTTTCAATTGACATTAACAAAATGTTTTGTCTGTTCCATTGGCTACGTTGAGAAAAAAAAATGTATTCCCTCAAACTTATGTCTTATGCTTAGGTTATGAAACTGCACCTACCAGATTGAGTATGGATTTAACAAAAGTGTGGCTATAAGGAAATGGCCAATTGCAAACTCTAGCAGATAGAACACTTTGAGGGGTTATCCAAATATTATTGGAGATTAATTAATAACTTTAGCATAATCATCTTACCCATAACCAAGACTATAAAGATTATCTTCCCTGCAGCACCTGGAGCTTAGTTTATATCTCTTCTGAATGCAATAAAAGTCTCAAAATGTACGTATGCAACTTCCTGCACAAATGTTGATATTTATGAAGGAAAACTTGACAGGGGAACATGTGTATATTTAAGGCAAGTCGGTTGCTGTGACAGGTGGGAGGCTGCTTTACCAGCCAATGAAGTTCTGCAACATGGTGACTGCATACGTATGAGTTTGATTAGCTTGCTGCATATACTGATATTTTAAAGCCGCATTCACGTACACACCTTTACAAAGAGATTGAAATTTATAAAGATTCTGCTGTGGAGACATGTGCTTTCAACGGTTTTATAAATCTGATTTTTTCTTTTTTTACACATTTTCCTCTTTTTTCCTGTGAGCATATTTTCATGCTTGAATCTTTGCAAAGTTTTATAAATGAGACCCCTGTTCTTCAACACCCAAATATTTTTTTACTGTTTGATTCAAATGTAGATGCTTATAGTGTGAGAGCTACAGCAATACTTTCACACTGAAACCAAGATATGGCATGCAAGAGCTTATTAGAGATTACCTGAAAAGAATTATGATATTAGGTATAGGAAGTTAATAACCATAAAATTAGCATTGGAAGAGAAATGCTATTGGTGTCAGAGTACTGAACAGCATTTTATTATTTACACAGCAAGAAAAATCGAATTTAGTTTCCATGAAAGAGCTAAATGTGTGTTAAGCTGGATAGGAATTCTTCTTTAGCCAATTTAACTTTGTAAAATAAAACAGAAACAGAGGTGAAAATGCAAAGTCTCCTGGCCATTCACTCCAAAGTGAAATAACTGATTCAGAGTAAAACATTCCTCCCCTGGTTAACATAGATGGAATAACAGATATATGCAAAATCAACTTCTGTCATCTGGGTCCAGTATTTGGTTTTCCAGTGAAGGCCAAGTTGGTTACATGAGTGCAAAGTTTTTCTTGTTAACTCAAGAGGGGCTTAAGCAATCCACAGTCATGTATATTTAGGCAGCCCTGGAAACAGATCATTGATAACATCTCTCATGGCTTTGAACAGTTTAGAGTTTTATTTAAATGTTATTCATCAGATTTTCAAGGAATGGGCACACCACAGATGATTCCTACAGGGTTTTTGAAAGCAACCTGACTTTTAATGCAGTGAATGTAACCAAAAATATCTGCATGAAAATCGTCTTTCTGAGTACCAGACCATATTGTCCTATGTCTTTTATTTTACTGTCAGATCCTCAGTTACAAGACATTTTGTATTTGTTGCATCTTACTAGTGTTTTAAAAAAGGTTTAATTAAAATATGCAATTAATAGTAAAATACAATTTGCATACAAATATTGTCATGACTTGCATCAAAAGTAACAATGGGATTTCTAATCATTATTTGTGCTGGTTGTTTAAAAGTACTACATAGTGCTCCTACCTCAATGAGATTTTAAGGAAAAGAGCACACCATAGTTGATCTTAAAATGACTTGAAGTGTGGCTTTTTTCTTGCATATTACATTATTAGGTACATCTCTGGACTACTTCAATATTACAGCTCTGTTAACTTTGAATTGTTACATTTTATAATTGAAGATGTTAACATTATGAAACACAACTTTTTAACCTATTTGTATTACTTTATCTTTTTACTTGTGCCTCTTGTTAACAAAAAAGTGCAATTTGGAAGAATAAAATAATCATTTAATTATATTATTAATTACTGCCCTTTTCAGTTGACAGAACAACTTCTTAAGGTTTTACACTTTTGTAACAAACATATCAGATTAATTTTAACACTATTCTAATGAATAATGAAGTAACATTAGGTATGCTAAAAAAATCCTGTCACTGGCAGTAATTTAAATGTTGTTTATTATTAATTCTTGACATTTTCAATGGATAGTTTTCAGTTGTAATGTCTAGCTACTTTGTAAGGAACATATAACATTAATTTACACACAAATTCCCAAACTGATTTAGTACACACCTTACAGTGCAACTTAGACACATCATCAGCAATATAACCTGGGGTCATTGGGTGTCTGGGGTCTTTCAGCATGATACACCCTCACCCAGGGACCACAGCTAGGGTTGATCAGCCGCTGAATAGTGTCTAGGTAGCTTATATGGTCCACAGATCACTCTTTTTGATTCATAGCCATATTGATGCTTTCTCAGTGGTATTAGTGATGTTCCTGATGGCTCCCTTATTATGCAGTCCACTGATCCCCGGCTCCTTGATGGCCCTGCAGTGCAACTGGCTGGCAAAATCCTTAGCAGCCAATCTCAAAGAGGTAGCTCATAGCTCGGGTCCTCATACTTAGCTCTCTTCATCTCGAACACCTCTCCCATCTGGTCTTCTCAAGGGCACAGTAAATTACAGCAAGACCACCTGCTTTGAACCATGTCAAGCCTGAACAAGGTCACAGCGATGATGTTTGGGAATTTCAGCTATCTCCCCAGGTTGATCTTCAGCTGCCAGTCCCGGGCTGCTGGCAGAAGTCCTCCTGTTGGGTACATGTGCCATTGCAGCATCTCTCTAGCCATGACAAAAGCAACAGTGTTTTACTGGTTGTTGATGCCTAATAAGAAAGATACCTAAGTGATCTACTTCTCTGGTACAGCAGGCATGCAGTGGTTTCTGTCTGTCCCCAAGAGAAGAGATTAGTTGGTCTGGGTAGAACATCGTAGACTGATTGGATGAGGATTTTAATCTGGTGTGGCTCAGCTTTTCACAACTCTGACCACAAGGTATTCTGGTCCATTACCTGCTCCGATCAAGTCTACGCGCCTTGCTGTCACATCCCAACCATCCTGCAGGTGTGGGTTTCCTCCACCCCTGCATGGATTTCTCCCTGGACCAGCCAGTGTCTTTCCTTCCACTGGGCCTTGTTGTACTGAGGTCTTGCTTCCAAGTATTGCCCGTCCTGGTATAACTGCCCCGACCAGTTAGCTGTGCTTCTGCCTGGTCAACTTCTTCCTGAGCCCTCCACTTCCTACCCATCTTCACTTTTATGCGGGCCAAGGAGACTTTGGTGTTGCTAGATTCTCTGTACATCAGCATCTCTCTTGCCCGGGAAACCATAAAAATTCTTCTGACAGGCTACTGAAGCGGAGTCGTAGCTTATTCATACTTGCATACAAGGCAGTGCTGTTTAGACTATAAGGAGGGCCCAACCTCCTTAGCAATAAGTGGCTAAACTTCCTCTCAAAGTCCTCGATGATGGTCAGTGAAACATCGTAAACCACCAGCAGCCACAGGAGTTATGCCAGGATGCCATGCTGATAAATCCAGGCTTTGAACTTTCCTGGCAGACCTGACTTGTCCTCCACTACATTGGTTTCTTGCAGTGCACCTATGTCCCTCAATGTGCTGTTAAAGGCCCTTCCCAGGCTTTTAACTGGCATCTCGGTGATTGATGGTATTTGTGCATTAAATTACCCTTACTCACGGCTAGGGTTCATGACTTGGCTTAAAGTCCATCTGGGCTCAATTGATGAGGCATTCAAGGCCTTAGAGGATCCATCTGTGGCCCAGTACTGATGTTGGGTCACTGTCAGATCGTCCATGAACACTCCAACGGGGGGGTTGCCACACACCGGACCTAGTGAGTAGATATCTATACGCCATCTGTGTTGACTTAATGAGGATATTCATGGCCAAGGAGAAACACAATTACTGAGACAGTACACCCAGTGACTATGCCCTTCTCCAGTCAATGAAATGTGGAGGTTACTGTTCCAGAAGTGACTCTAAAACTGAAGCTGCTGTAATAATCCAAAATAAAGACCTTGATTTTTTTCTGGCAAATTATGTCATATGAGACCTGGCAGCAAGACCTGCCATTTATTATAGATGTAATTTTAATCTTTGCTATCAACAAAATCATAATCCAGCTCTAGTGATGTAACTATAGTTAAGTGTGACTTTGTCCCTATGAATTACCAACATCAGAAATATAGTAACAAGGAAATGATTAATTTAACTGGCAAATACAACAATACCCTTCTCATTAAATCAATGTGGGTACAGTGGTCAAAAACAAACTGTACTTTATTTTGGTGACTTTGTGGCAAGATTTTTCCCTGTGTGACTCTTCGTGAGTACTGGGTAACTGGGGAATATGCAACTGCTTTCTTAGTTATGGAATATCCTTTTCTTGTAGCTCAGGTTTTTAACTCTCATTGGCTGAGTTTTAGATAATAAACAATAAGCTAATTAAAATGTTTTATTTAATAAAACCATACTTGCCTTTCAAGTTCAAGTGCACATTTCAAGGACACATTGTCATTAATAGAAAACTATTGTGGGTATTAGACAAAGTATGCCTTGTAAATAAAATCGAAGAAGGTTTCAGCCCAAATTAGGACAAAATACAATAACATTCTTATGCAACATGTGATCATAGAATAATGCTATATTTCTTATATGATATTATATTTTTGCAACTATTATGTTTACCTTTTTTGTCATGGGTTTGCGCCCTATCCAGAGATTGTTCCTGCCTTGGAAAAACATACGACCATGTCTCCAATGGTATTTTGTGGAAGATGCTTTAAGAGTATGGGTATGTGCTGTTTAGTCCTTGCATTTGTTGTGTTCAAATACCAATTATTAATTCTAAACTGTTTAATAACAGTGTTTGACTGGTCCAAGGATGCATCTTGCCTCATGTCTCTTGATTTTCACAGATATCAAATCAAGGTGCAGCCAAGATTTAGAGGAAATCTAGTTTGAGAACCCATGGGTGGCATCTCTGCTGTTCATTCCACCTTAACCCTGATTATGAATCTTTGATTTCAAGTTTAAGAACACAGCAGAATTCGATTCTCCTCCAAAAGTGAGAATTTGATATTCGTTACACACGGGCGAGATATTATGTCACCGAGGCTAGGCCCAGTAAATTACTGGCCTCTGGGCCGTGTAAATCTAAGCTCTGACCTTCTATAACTTTATTTTGAAATAAAGCAGGTGTTCTTACTTCTTACTAATGAGGTTAATAGACTTTTTGAATTCTTCCCCAACTTATTTTCTGCCTAGTCCAACTGTAATACTGACTCCTCCGTTATTAATCAGACTCTACCTAAGCTTTCTGAAGATGAAGCCTCAATTTTGGATATTTCTATTACTGTTATCCAACTCAGAGGAACTGCGCTAAACCTTTATTTATTGTTTTTGACACAGCCTTTCGCTTTCAGATGTTGCATTTTGCAGTCACTTCCATTAGAATCAATGACACTGGTCTGCCCACTCTATTGTTAAAACAAGGAGAAGAGCCCATTGATTTTGAAGCTATCGTCTTATCTCTTTGATGAATTCTTGATGCTGAAATGCTTTTGCCATGCCATCTTCATGTGCTTTATTTGTACTTAAATGGCATTGGATAATATGAGACATGATCACCATGTTGTTGATACAGCACCTAACCTTCCTTGTTGCCCAGCTTTTAGATTACAGCAAAGGCGTTCAACTAGTAGGCCATGCATCAAATAGAATTTTAGTGTTAATTACATTAATCAAGATGCTTTATTCTTCTCCTTCTGCAGTTATTTTCACCAACTCAATTACATTGCTGCCTTTCCAGTTTTTTAGTGGGGATGGATAGGTTGTCCACTCCTCCCTTATCTTTTGAATCACTTTCTTGAGCTTCTAGCCACTGCTGTCTAAAAGTCAGTCCTAATTTCTCCTATCATTTTCAATGCTGGTCACCACAAAATCTTGCTGCATCGTGACAGAATACAACTTTTCCTTGGTGACACCCCTTCTTGCCTCTCACACATTCTGAACTTGTTTAATTCTTTTGAGATAGTGCCCAGTCTGCTGTTCTTCCCCTAAAAGGGTCTAGTTTTCACTTTCAATGTCTAACACATATTTAAGTATATTGCATGGTAATGCCTTTTAACATTACAAAAGCTTTTTTTAAAGTGGCAAAGATTCCTCCTGGGCATATGCCCCTTTTCTTTTGGTTCAGATTAGCTGTTATTAAAATGAACTTTTCCCATCAGTTTAATTTCATCAGTGAAATGCTCCTTCTTCCCCCTTCCACTAAATTTTGAAATGAAGTCAGGTATCTCTCATCCTCATATTTTTTGAATGGCAAAAACCTTCCATTAAAGATGGAACTTAAACTTAAAAAATTTGAAATACAAATGGTTATATTTCTTGTTTTTGATTTTTCCAGTTGGCACACAGGCAATTGAAGTGACATGCTCATGGTTACACTGTGTCAGTAGCAGGTGATTCAAACCCACAACCTCTGGGCTTGAAGTCCAAAGCCTTAACCACTATGCCACATTGCCTTAATGATCCATGATAATCAAATGGCAGGATTGCCTAACCAGATCTAGAACTTCATCATTGAGCAGTCCCGCTTAAATTTGTTTGGTGCTGTTAGAATCCTCTAAAATCTCCCCCTCCAACTGGCCCTCAGTTGAGGCAAACTTGGCTTTCTCTAGATCTCTTTCTTTCATCCTTTTTACTTCTATGCAACTGAACCTGCACTAACTTAAATCAGGCCTGTTACAATTACTTGATTGCAAGTTTGCACGCTTCTGTCTTTAGGGAGAGGTACAATCATAATGGTAAAATAATGGAAGTTTTTTATTTTCTGAGTGGCAGAGAAAAAGAATTCAAATAGTCCACACTGCTACCTGAATAAAGCAAATAGAAAACAAACAGGCTGGATGGACAATTCCAAAAATGTTGCAGTTTTATTGTGATTTGGAAGACATTGTTTATAATAATAATGAATGTCTTTGGGCAATTTACAGCTTAAAGACACGTCGAGTCTTTTCAACTTGAACTTTAACATATTTAGTTGCTGAGAAATTTCTGTAATGAAGGAACTTGTCCTGAAAGGCATTGTAAACTGTATGTTTTACATAACAATAAGAAAATAAAGACAGTGTCACGCTACCTGCCTTTGTGATAACTACTTGAAAAGCAAGAAAGTGGCAGTGTTACAGAATGTTTGCTGCAGTGGAAAACATAAAACTTAAGAGCAAGCTAAATCAAGAAAACACATATCTTTTCTAAAAAATTTTTGAAACTTTTTAATTCACAGATTGTCGAAGGTCAGTTATTATTAGTGTTATGAATAATAGCTTTGTATCACATGAAATTAGAACTTTTTTACAGGTACAAAAAGAGATGATGGCTGATTTGTATCCTTTACAATGTTTCAGCTTACAGACAAATGTCTTCATCCCTACACAGCATTGTTTGTGCCCTTATTTTGTCTAATAGCTTTTTTTAAAAAGTGACAGTGGCTCTGTTCTTGTTTATGGATAAACAACACGTACAATGACTAGTGGAGTTTCAGAATTCATTTCATGGACTTCCTTTCTGAACTAAACTGTGTTCTATTAAATAATATACAGTAAAGTACTTAATGTCATCAGCAGTGCTTCTAGTTTAGCAGGATTCATGTGATAAACATATTGTTTAATATGGGTGACATCACCTACATCCACTGTACATCTTCACTCTGTGGCTCAATTTAGAGTCAGGGAGACTCTCAAAACAGAGCACTATCCAACTAGTAATTATTGCACCGTTTCAAAGTCAAACCAGTCATGATCTCGGTATTTAAACAGGTAGCACTTACTCCTGTTTGTGTAGTAAAACATTAGCATCAGGTGTATATCAGTAAACAACAGAGGAAGTCATTAGCTCACTTGAAGGTGTAATCTACCAGTCTCCATTGTTATGGAATGTTTTTATCAAATTGATAAGATTTAAATGATGATTGTAAAATAACCCTTTCTGCCTCCTTTTACTTGAGGAATTTTGGGAAGAAATCCTAAATCACAAAATTCACATAGGCCTATAATTACTCATCCAGATACACACATGGACACACACTGCAGCCCATTTTGCTGGAAACCAGCTCAAAGAGTGAATGCCTAGACAGGACAATACTGTACATAACAATATACTCTATGGTTTAAAACAGTGAAAGGCAACCTTTTTGGAGTTGCGGCGCACTAAGTCCAAAAATTTTCTTTCAAGACGCACCTGAGGGACTGCCCATAAATAAGTTTACTGTGTTGATCAGCGGTGTCAGAGCGAAAATAAGGTTAATTTTTCCATAGTAATACTCAGACGATTAAGTGGGGAGAGCTGCAGCTACTGCGATACTCTCTCGTCGGCAAGAGCCGAAATGTAGCGTTCGTATTTTCTCGTTCTATATTTGCTCCGCCTTCTTCTATCCGTACAGTGAGATCTTCTAACAACGAGACTTTTTAAGTCTCACGAGATGTGTTTTTGACACCGCTGGTGTTGATATTATGATGAATGGTGAACAGCGAAAATTTTAACTTGCATTCAAAATAAATACATTCGTTTATTCAACAATCTGATTAACCGTTATCTGTTTTTCCAACATAATTTTTTTTTTTTTAAACATTATCTTTTTAATCAATCAAAAGTTCAAAAACACTAGCAATTTTAAATATTTTACAAAAGATTTTGCGGCGCCCCTAGAAAATTCCACGGTGCACCGGTTGCCCGACAGTGGTTTAAAAGTTACAATGTTGGCGTATTACTGGCTGGTAAGGTTTGGATTAAGACAAAATATAGATTTTCCTTGATATAGATGTATACCTGAAAACAGACACGTCATGTTCCCAGTAGGCTACCTGTAAAATAGTGAGTATTTCTAAACACACAAAGAAATATTCTAATTGGACTTTGAATCCACCTGGGTGCAGCATGTCAGCGCAAGTCCATGGACTAGTTTACCAGTTTAGGAAAAGTAAAATTAGAAGTAGAAGTTTAAAATGTTACCAAAATTACAACTTAGGAAATTTTTTCTTTCTTAGTTACACAATTCCATATTAATATTACTGTCCATTGGTATTAAATCAGTACAAATTTTATTTTCTTAAAACTGCAAGTAGTGAATTTACTACTAGTTTAGTCTCTTGATTTGCCCCGATTTTGAAAAACTTGTAAATATCAGGCAAGTCCAAATTGCCAGTTACAGTCACAAATGGGGACTAATTTTGTTTGAGTATTAAACACCCATGCATTTACTGTTATTTGTTAATGTATGCCATCCAGGGGAAATGGTGGCTAATTTACATTAAATTACTGCTAATTAAGCGTCATCATTGAACAAAAAGAGATAAGATAGGGTCCCAAGGTCAAAAGGGTAGAGAACTACTGCTCTAGAGCTTTGTTTATTAAATGCTAGCAGATCAAATAGTCGTGAATTTTTACACTTGCTGCTGGACTACCTACTCTCTAAATATGTAAAAGCACGACCTGTTTACCTTCAATGGGGTAATGCCGTGAGAGCAGGCATTTACTGTATAACTAAGGAAAGTGTTAGAAGTGTCTTACTTGTGCCACTCTTAATTTATATATATTTTTTAAGCAAAGGCACAACGTAACATTTAAAGAGATGAGGCAAAAACTATTTAATTCTTAACAGGATTCCGCCCTTGTGAATCAGATGTTGAAATACACAATTGCACTTTTGAAGCAACAGACAGAAGTATTTTACATTTCTGTAGTTAGATGTGTGATTTAATAAAAATAGTACTTTAGATGGCCTGTTTCCTACTAGATTTTAAAAATGCAAAGATTCCATGCTCCCACCTTACATTTGAATGCAACACATGCAAAATCTTTTATTTGGACAAAAAAATTCATTGTCATCTGTGATGTTTTTCCTTCTCCAC
This sequence comes from Erpetoichthys calabaricus, assembly GCF_900747795.2. Lineage (NCBI taxonomy): Eukaryota > Metazoa > Chordata > Cladistia > Polypteriformes > Polypteridae > Erpetoichthys > Erpetoichthys calabaricus. The sequence continues at coordinate 46,555,474 of NC_041411.2, read as the reverse complement.
GTATTCTGAGTTGCTAGTGCACCAAACCTACACCAATATGCATGTTCCCAGCCAGTTCCTATTATCTGTCTTTTTCTGTGTCTCACTGCTAAAGCCAATATTGATGTTCATCCCTTTCTATATTTTTTTAGTTTTGTTTATGTGTAAATTGGAAGTCAGTTTCTCTATGAAGTAATTACTTATGTGACCTCATACTAGTTATTTTTTCTTAAATATTTGCATCCATTACCAATTAGCTTTCAGGAAGAAATCAAAACAAAGCAACATACAAAATATTTTTCTGCTAATTCATAATTATGTTAAATACACACATGATGTACTGCTGCTATAATATCAGATGAATACTTTTTGATTTTGACTTTCCTGACTAAAAATATTAACTTTCTCTGATGACAGTTTAATTGATAAAGAGGTTGTAAGCTACAGAGCAAACAAATACAGTTTTAACTTTTCCCTCTGAAGTAGGCAGTATGCTTATCTAGGCGATGTACTTCTAGGTCTCTAATCTTGCATGACAGTTTTATAAATCGTAACTCCAGCCAAACGGAGAGTGTTGCATATTGCTATTTTGTTGTTGCATATTGCTATTTTGTTGTTGCTGACATTCATGGTGGGAGATGATGTCAAACATTAAAAACGGTACCACGCAGTGTCCAGTACTAGTATTACTTTGGTGGATTATACTTAAAATGTCATCATTTTGTATCATATGTCCAATATACAGTACCAGAAATCAATTGCAATGCATTTCTTTACTCCATTATAAGCTGATACATACAGATATGATGGCTAGTTTATCATGAATTCCAGCTGCACTTATTATCATGCACGGCCCTGTGAAGAACTGCATCCTGCTTGCAGCCAGTTCTGCCAGGATAGAATTCGACACTTAGGGATCCTGTACTGGATTATGGGAGTAAAGAAAATGCATAGAAGAAATGATTTATATGAAGTTAAATAAAAAAAATGTACAGTATCAGGAAGATTTAAATTTAGAATTATCTACACTGACTCTTTCTTTTGGTTGAGGTAAACATATTAGGCCTGTGTTTCATAAGAGTTTGACCATTCTCTCATTGCTCCTGTTTAAACAGATGCATTGATATTATCATGCTGTCAATCATTTATTGATGGGTTTATTTTTAAATTTCATCTTTGTGGCAAGATGCAGACTGAAAGTAGGAATGGTGTAAATAAAGAACTTTGTTTTCCACCCACTCCTCAGTCCATCCATTTGTGATAAAAGTTTTATACTCATCATTTCTTGCTGGATTTTGTCACCATTTTTAATCTCAGCCCACAAAAGCAAACAAAGGAGAATGTTGTTTTTTATCTGGTGCAAGTAGTATATTTAAATAGCGTGGTCATCAATGCTTTTGCAGTGGTATGCATCAAGTCAACATCATTACTAAACAATAACTTGTACATTCAGTGGGACACAGGCAATGTGTAGCAGGAATTAACATGTTGCTGATACTTTTTAATGGTCACTTGCAGGACAGACTAGTCAAATATTACAGAGAATGTCCAGTATGAAGTAAATTATAAAAGGAAAATGTGTGCAATAGCATGTCATGTTTTGCCAATGTTAATTATTTAGCTGTTCATAAAAATGTTCACTAAAATAGAAAACCTGTCACAGTTTAAATGGATTTTTAAGATCACATATTAATGCTTTTTAATGATGTTAACATATGGACACACATTCATTCAGTAGTACAGTCTTTCCTAAATCATCTATACAAAAAGTTTTTTTTTTAAGCGGACCAATTCTTGTACTTTAGGCCTTTGTCTAAATTCAGGTTTATTTATTTACAGTTTGTTGCCATGTTTATGTCTAATTCTCAGAAAGTGTTTCTGCTTTGTAATGTACTCATATGAAAACATTTTAATCTTACTCACCAGCACTTGTGTGGGTTACCAGAAGGAATGACTTAAAAGGCTGTTGCATCGTATATTGTATAAAGATTAAGTGAAAATGAAATGCTCCTTTATATATTGATGGTAAGAGATATGAGTGAATGGTTAAATATGTACACATTTAGGCTGATTTATCAATAAACTTAAAGGTATAGTTTTTTGTATGAAAATTATATACATAAATGAATCAGTTTACAAATGGTTTATAATGTATTTTAAAAGTGTGTATCAGGTTGTCTAAATGTTCATTTGAAGAGATGACTGTGTTTTTACAAGAGTCTCATTATACTTTTTGGAAGATGGAAGGTATTCTCTAAAGTGAGGAAGCTATTTGAGTAAAAGTTTAAATATGTACTATTTCCATTGGTGCAAATATACATTTGTATGCTCTGGTAATAATGGGAACCAAGAAGGTTTTAACTTTTCTGTGTTTTCTATGAATGTTTGCCCAGTGTCTGTCCTCCTCTGTGTGTTCCATTCTTTTCTTTTTTCACTGTCAGGCAAATCTCTAGCTTGACATATCAAGGCACAGGAAAAAAGTGTGTCAGAGAATGGGGCGAATAGCTATGGTGAAAGTCATAATGCATTTTAAGATTTCTTTTTTTCTGGTTAACATTATCTCTGCATTGCTTCTAAATATGAATTGCTGAGAGTGGTGACTATATATACTAGGCTCATCCTCTCTCTATTCTGTAATTATATTTTTATGAAATGTATAACATTTATTACAAATTTAAATGTAATAATCCCTTTGATATTAGCATTTTTTTAATTGCCAAACATAATGTGGGTCACTTTGGAAGGAAATGAAAAAACGTGCTTGTGAATATAATATTATACTATATATGTTAACACTGTACACTTTCTTAACTCTAGGCCTTTGGGAAAGATTTATACTTTTTAATAGTAACAGATTTGGGTGCAGCATATGTTAGGTTATTACTAATGCTCATACTTATATAAATCTTATACATAAACTTGCTAAACTAGTGTATGTTTGGCTATTCCTATTCAATTCAAAATATTTAGCAAGAAATGGTTATATGGTAGTTTCCACCAAATTTAAAAATGAACTGATCTTTGCTGTAGCATTACGTTGGTGTAGATAACGATGCTTGGATCACTGTAGCAAGTTCAGCTTGACATGCTGCCACGATGTACTTCACTAGTCAAAAGTGAATGAATGAAAGATGACCCGAACTTGGGAAAGTACATGTAATCAATAATTATTCAATAGTTTACAGATTCATTTCTATTCCTTGTTTGCTTCATTTTTTTATTTTATAGCCCTAGACAATCCATTTTCTTGCTGCCATTTCATACTAAATAATACATTGTCAACTAATTACAGTATTATTTTTTAAGACTCAGAGGTTTATTGTCCCAGTTTTGAATGCTCTTATAATTATTTTGCACTTAAAATATGAGAGCAGAGCTTTTTGGATAACACAAGAACATAGAGTTGCCATAGTCTTCCTGTGTGGTCATCCTGCGCCTTTAGAATAAACATTAAAACTACACCATCTTACATATGTAAGTATTTCATTTTTATCATAACTGCCCATAATTTGCACAACATCAGGGCAGAACATAAATATAACAATGTTTAACCTAGTTTATTGAAAAGGGTGAGAGCACTTGCATGGTTGAAGAAACTGTTAGAACAATAATAAATCAACAAACTACCTGCAGGGGCTTCTGCTACTTGAACCACATATGTCTAACACATTCTAGTTAACCTTACTGGGGAACACATTAACCAAGACAGGCCATTACACATAAACCCCCTACTTTATATGTACAGGAAAGTGGTTTAACAGTAAAGAAACAACGCTCACAATTAATGATGCCTGTCTAACTTGCCTTTTTACCCCCTTCACCTGCCCCCTCTATTTGATATAGGGGTACTTTAGTGATCCATGGAATGTATTTGACTTCCTGATCGTAATTGGCAGCATAATAGACGTCATACTGAGTGAAATCAATGTGAGTATACCACAACCTTCCCACCCTCTCTTTGTCTGTCTGTCAGTCTTTTATTTTTCTTTCTATTCACAGTCTTCAAATACCCTTTCTGTTTTTTTTTTTTTAATTTCCATTTCCGTCTCTTTCTCTTACTTTCTCTTTCTCTCCCTCTTTCTTTCTTTCTCTCCCCTGCTATTGCTGCTGTGGTGCATTTTTCTGCATTTCCTTTTGAGTCAAATTTCTTCTTGCTGCCATTGAAATCAGAGTTCATAAATCTAAAAAGAAAAAAGAAATGCAATATGGGTAGGGTGGTGAAAGGTAGGATGTCTGAAACCAAGGTTTAAATTTGTTTATTATTTTTTTTTTATTTTACCTTGCTCTGACTTAAGCACACTGTGACTAACCAGGACTACACCTCATGGCTGAAGCAGATAAGCATTATCATCTTCCTTTTGTTTTCTTTTTTTTTTCCTGAATATTCACATGTAACCTCTTTCTTTTCTTATTTTTCTCTTCTCTCCTTTTGTTTTCTCCTTTTTCTTTATTTTTTCCTTATTTTTTATCCAATGCAGCACTATTTTTGTGATGCATGGAATACATTTGATGCCTTAATTGTTGTTGGTAGCATTGTTGATATAGCTATCACCGAAGTGAACGTAAGTAGACAGTGTTTGTCTCTGAACTTGCCTGCTCCTGAGTTTCTGTCTGTCTGACACTAGTTAGGATTTTGACTGTTGCATTGCCTAATGTTAACTTCATTTTTTGTTTTCTAAATTGTTTACTTTGGGATGCTGATATCCCATTTGGCATGGTAAAACTGTATAGCAGGATACTAGTGCTACTATTTGGCATGTTTCTCAAAGCAATGCTCATCTTTTATCATTGATAAGCATAGATCAAAATTGATATGTATTATAAAAGTATGGTGTTCCTAAGTGCAGTTCCACAGTGCAAAAAGACTCTTATACAAACTAACCAGCAGTGTATTATGATACAAATATTATGATGGGAAACACAGTGGAGGAGGAGATCCAGTCTGGAACTTTGTGTGTTCACTCAGGCTGTGTGTGGTCAAGGTTAATTGGCGACAATAAAAATGCTGAAATGCCACAGTGTGAGAGTGCATGAATTTATATATATATATATATATATAAATAAAACGTGTGTGTGTGTGTGTCTCCGCTATGTAGAGTTTGTATAGATATAATTTATACAAGTTTAAGTTGTTTGATATGTATGAGATACTCAGGTAGAAAACAAAAATGTTAACGTTTTATTCTTAGATTACAGTCTTTGTGAGTGTATAATAATGTACCATCTATTAGCCTACCTTCTGCAGTCAAAGAACTGTCCACTCCTTAAGGTAGATAAAATTATACACAATAAGCTGATTTTATTTTGTTTTGTTCAGTTGAGTGCTGTTCGTGAAAAGATACCAGCCTATAAATACATATTCTTTGATTTAGATATGAATAAGAGATATAGATACTTTATATGTATTTATTGCTTTCTATATTGGAATAAGATGGACATATTTGTGGCTAGTTCAGCGTAATATACAATTCACATTAACAAATATAGTATAGTTGTAATAAAACTAAAAATGCAACGATTCACAAAAAAGCACTATGTAGTGGGGGTCTATATCTAGATCTAACTATTTATCTATATGTATGCAGTGGGCTGTTTGATGGTATGATTGACACCTCATTCCATGGCTGAATCCCACTGATGCTTAATATTGTGTAGGGCAAGCCTCAGCTCCCTACATTGGTGAAAGGGAAAAGGAGGGCTCTACAGATTGATGGCTGTATTAAAAGATGCATATATAACTTTGTATTTTTCTATTCAATTGTGTTTCCAAAAACCTACAAAAATGTAATGAAAAACTTTGAATATTTTTAACTAAGCTAGGTGACATTGCAGAAGAGCCAAAAAAACAAAAGTATTCAGACCTGCACAGATATCACCTACATTTAGCTATATGGTCCACCAGCCTGCCCCTACATATAAGAGCTACTGTAAAGCTGCAGATGTCAATGATTTGGGTAAAATATGACAAATGAGTAACATTTAGTCTGTCATTGATGAGAACTTGACTGTAATAATGATTCTTGCAATTAGAGACTTTAATAGGCAACAATTTCAGTAAAGCTTAAACACAAATTTAGTACATTAAGCCTTGATTTTTAAATGCTGAAACCAAAAGAAAGCTTTGAACGTAGGTAATATTGACTATCAGAAATAAATTTGCAAAGTGTCAAACTGTATCTAAAAATGACACTCTTATAATAACATATAAAAACAAAAAGAATTAATGCCAGCACTCCTTGTCATTTCACTTCCTCTTTTTAAGTGTGGAGATGCATTGTTACCATTGCAGGTATCACCTTTGGGACACTAGACATACTAAATCCTGTTGTGTTAAAGTGTCCCTCATCCAGACATACACCAAACTCTCGTCTTTAGAGGTTTTTGAGGATTGCCCTCTGCTGATTGCATCTCCTTAGTTCAAACAGGTTGGTTTATATATGCTGGTGTACAGTATATGCATTGGTTCAACTACAAACACATTTAAGTGAATATACCCATTCTGATAACTGTATATCCATCTATCCATTATCCAACCTGCTATATCCTAACTACAGGGTCATGGGGGTCTGCTGGAGCAAATCCCAGCCAACTCAGGGCGCAAGGCAGGAAACAGACCCTGGGCAGGGCCAAGCCCACCGTAGGGCGCACACACACACACACCAAGCACACACACACGGGACAATTTAGAATCGCCAATGCACCTAACCTGCATGTCTTTGGACTGCAGGAGGAAACTGGAGTACCCGGAGGAAACCCACTCAGACACAGGGAGTACATGCAAACTCCACGCAGGGAGGACCCAGGAAGCGAACCCAGGTCTCCCAACTGCAAGGCAGCAGCGCTACCCACTGCGCCACCATGCTGCCCATAACTGTATATACATTTTGTATATGTATGTGTATATGCATGCTATCTCTTTAAAACCATTTGCAGAGAGCTAGTTTATTTCGCTTATCACCCTATTCTTTAAAGTGTTCACAAATTTCACAGGTTTTAGAAAAACACATAAATAATACACACACACATATATAAACTGATAGGCCAACCCCGTGTAATTGAAAGTAAACACTAGTTATAAACGAGTTGAAAAAGGGCAAATGGACATATTTATAGATGCAAGTCTCAAAGTGACTGCTCCAAGATGGCGACACATCCAGTTAAGTACAGCAGGAATAGGTGGGTCCAGGGGGCAGACACCAGAAGTGATGTAAGAGGTAGTAGGGTTGTCAGGCATCTGGGGCCTCATATATAATGCCGTGCATAGAATTCACACTAAAAGATGGCGTACCTACAAAAAAGTTCAGATCCTTAAAACTGTGCATAAGCAAAGTTCCACACACTTCCCCTTTATAAATCCCAATTAAAATGAATTTTTACAATTTATTTCTAAAATGTGATATACATAGTTTAATGCATTTCATCAATAAAGTGATATCAAGTATACATCCTAGTATTCTAACAGCACCCAGCTCCAAGAGGATAGTTCTTGGAAATGTAAATCAACTTAGAAGCCAGTCACAATCATCTGTAAATATGCGCTCTCTTCTATCGAATTTAACTGAATTCCTTTATTGTCATTGTATGGAACAATGAGATTCAATATGCAACTCCTCCATAAACATATGTTCCTATAGAATGATAAAAAAAAAATAATAATACGATAAAAAAACATTATAAATGTACAGTATGAACGCATAAGTACAATATACATGTGCAGATAGTACAAATGGTTCATAAAGTGGCTCAGGTTGTGCAATGTTACGGTTTTCAGTGAGGTAATTGTAATTATAAGTTCAAGCAGTTCTACTGAAAGCACTTGATGGACTGATTAAGTGCATTTGTAGCTCTTGGGATGAAACTGTTTCTGAGCCTTGCGGTCCATACTGGAAAGGCTCTGAAGTGTTTGCCAGATGGGAGAAGTTATAGACTGGATGGCTAAGTAGAATCCATGTAAATGCTGGTGGCTTTCCTGAGTGCTATAAATGTCCTCCAGGGCTAGAAGCTGTATCCTGATAATCATCTGTGCTCTTCACACAACCTATGCAGGTGTGATACCACACACAAATACAATAAACAGGTTAAAATACTCTCTTTGGTGTACTGACAGTAACAACGCTAAACCAGCTATGATATTAGTCCGGCCATTCTGTGCACCATTATATTATTAGAGGATGATTACAATCAAGTGCCTTAAATTTGTAAACGATATACAATTAATTTCAATGTATTTGATACAGCACACTTCATGGATGTGAATCTAAAAAAGAAATGGAAATGACACAGAAACATTAGTACTGCTTTGAAACTGAGTGCTGACACTTTGCAAAACAAGCAGAAAAGTGCGTATGCACTTGCTGCCATGAAAATCTGAGTGGCGTTATGCCCAGTTTAGTTTTTATACATCTGAAAGTGAGCTTGGAAACGGGCGTACACAACATATGCAGTTTATACATGAAGCCCCTGGTCTGTAGAAGGAGGAACACAAGAAGCATTAGTAAAGAGTGCCATCTTGTAAACTGATGAGGAATTACCACCACCAGAACCTTTAAGTTGTCCCCCAAGGCACACATATGTGACAATACACACATACATACACTACTGTTCAAAAGTTTGGGGTCACCCAGAAAGTTTAATATTTTAGAAGAAATTGATACCTTTCATTACCAGGATTCTATTAGATAGATAGATAGATAGATAGATAGATAGATAGATAGATAGATAGATAGATAGATAGATAGATAGATAGATAGATAGATAGATAGATAGATAGATAGATAGATAGATAGATAGATACTTTATTAATCCCAAGGGGAAATTCACATACTCCAGCAGCAGCATACTGATAAAGAAAAATATTACATTAAAGAGTGAACAATGCAGGTATACAGAGAGACAATATCTTTGTGTAATGTTAATGTTTACCTACCGGGTGGAATTGAAGAGTCGCATAGTGTGGAGGAGGAACGATCTCCTCAGTCTGTCAGTGGAGCAGGACAGTGACAGCAGTCTGTCGCTGGAGCTGCTCCTCTATCTGGACATGATATTGTTCAGTGGATGCAGTGGATTCTCCATGATTGACAGGAGCCTGCTCAGTGCCCATCGCTCTGCCACGGATGTCAAACTGTCCAAGCTCTGTGCCTACAATAGAGCCTGCCTTCCTCACCAGTTTGTCCAGGCGTGAGGTGTCCCTCTCCTTTATGCTGCCTCCCCAGCACACCACCGCGTAGAAGATGGCACTCACTACAACCGTCTGATAGAACATCTGCAACATCTTATTGCAGATGTTAAAGGACACCAGCCTTCTAAGGAAGTATAGTCTGCTCTGTCCTTTCTTGCACAGAGCATCAGTTTTGGCAATCCAGTCCAATTTATCATCCAGCTGCAGGTATTTATAGGTCTGCACCATCCACACACAGTCGCCTCTGACGATCACAGGGTCCATGAGGGGCCTGGGCCTCCTAAAATCCACCACCAGCTCCTTGGTTTTGCTGGTGTTCAGGTGTAGGTGGTTTGAGTCGCACCATTAACAAAGACCTTGATTAGGTTCCTATACTCCTCCTCCTGCCCACTCCTGATGCAGCCCACGGTAGCAGTGTTGTCAGCGAACTTTTGCACGTGACAGGACTCCGAGTTGTATTGGAAGTTCGATGTATATAGGCTGAGCAGGACCGGAGAAAGTACAGTGCCCTGTGGCGCTCCTGTGTTGCTGACCACAATGTCAGACCTGCAGTTCCCGAGACGCACATACTGAAGTCTGTCTTTAAGATAGTCCACGATCCATGCCACCAGATATGAATCTACTCCCATCTCTTGTCAGCTTATCCCTAAGGAGCAGAGGTTGGATGGTGTTGAAATTATATCATTAAATTGATATAAAAATATAGCCAAGGCATTAGTAATGTTTCTAATGGCTATAAATGCTTGAAATGACTGTTTTTTGATTTATTATTCACATATGGCTGCAAAGTCTCATTTTCAGCAGCAATTCCTTCAGTGTCTTAAATGTTAAACTCCCTTAGCTTATTTTTAATCCTCAGCAGCAGGTTTCTCTAATTACCCATTAGCCATTCAAATATATTTTTTACAGGTCTGATCACACTGTATATATTAATTTGGTTTGATTATACAGTATAGATGAATCTTAATATAAAGAAGAACAGTAAATGCTCAGACAATTAACACGATAAAAAATAATAAAATGATTAAATAATATTTTTAATATTTTGTATTTTACATTTAAAAGCAAGGAAAAAATTATTTCCAACTCTGGACCTATGTGAATGAGTGTAATTGTGATCCACTTCTGTTCACTCTGCTGACTCACAACTGTACACGTTTATTTAGTTTGCTGATGACACAACAGTAGTGGGTCTCAACAGCAAAGGGGAAGAGTCAGCTTACAGAATAGAAAGACAACTGGTGCAAGTGCAGCAATCTGTCTCCTAACGTGGACAAGACGAAAGAGATGATTGTTGACTTCAGAAAGGCTCCTATTGTCCATTCCCCACTGCACATCGAAGGCTCTGCAGTGGAATTGGTCAGGAGCTCCAAATTCCTGGGTGTGCACCTGGCAGATGACCTTCCTTGGTCATTTAACGGCACCACATTGCTGGGAAGTCATAGCGGCATATCCACTTCCTTTGCTAGCTGAGAAAAGCAAGCCTACCTCACTCACATTCTACAGGAACACCATCCTGTATCCTTGTCTAGCTTGGGAACTGCAGTGTCTCTCACTGCAAGGTCTTTCAATGGATAATGGACAAAGTTGAAAAGATCATTGGGACTTACCTAACATCCATTAAAAATATCTTTATCAAACGTTGCATCCGCAAAGCCTACAGCATTGTGGAGGACTGCTCTCAAACACCTGAAAACTTGTTTTCTTGCAAACAGAGGACAACAAACAGTGCTTCAAATTAATTTCATTAAATTGGTTGTAGAATTTAAACAATATCACAGCATCAAACATCTCTTAACAAACAGAAGAGGTGGGCACTTATTTACATTAATGCCACATTTCTTTCTTAGATGAGGATCATAACAGAATCTCTCTGTCATGCAGTTTTAAACTGGAATTATTTAGAGTCGTCAAGGGATTCTTATTTGTGGATAGAATTTATCTAACTGCTTTGCTAATGGCACACAGCTTCAGACAACATACGTCTCTAAGGATCTATCAGGCATACATGACCAATATATACTGTATCCCCCCACTATAATACAGTGATATTAGTATATGCAGATGCAAACTGGTGCATCAAAGCTAATGCATATATCTTCACCAGTGTTTCCCAACCTCGGTCCCTGGGGACCCCCTGTGGCTGCAAGTTTTTGTTCCAAGCCAGATTCCTAATCAGTGACAACACCTGATAACACTGATCTCATTTAATTAGCTGAGATTATTTTTCTCTTTTCTACATTCAGAAAGGCACAGCAGCGTGATTTTTTTTACATTTAGAAACATTTCGAAATATTTCTGCTTTTGCTATAGATTTAAATGCCCAACTCTCTTTTGTTGATTTCATTATATTTTGCCCTTTCTCTGTGCAGTTTTTCCCCCTTCATTATATCTTAATAATGACAATTAAAAATGAGCAGAGCAGACACGCAAACAACGCTAAATAATCAAAGGCTGCAACTACTTTAGCATCAGACCCACTAATTAGTAAATAATGATTAAACAATTAGAACACCTAGGAAAGTAGAATGAAAATCAAGATGAAAATACTGTTCAAAAATAAAAAAATACACTATTCTTATATAACTGATTGGTACATTTTAATTTTTTTTTTTTTAGCAAACTTAGTTTTCTAATTTCTATATTGTTCCCTAAACACAGTACTTGGGAAATAACACATCACTTAATTAGCCCAGGAGTTCAATTAAAAACAGAAGCTGGTTGAAACAAAACCCTGCAGCCACAGGGGTTCACCCGGACCGAGGTTGGGAAACACTGTTTTAAACTAAAGTACACTATATCAAGCCATGCACAGCACAGTGCACCAGAATTCGATGTCACAGCTCCAGCCTTGACACTGGATTTTTTCATGTTTTTTTTCCAAGTTACTGTGAGGTTTTCTGTGCATTCTGGTTTTTTAGAGTAACTGGCGACTCTGAATTACAACAGGATGAGTGAGTGCGAGTATGCATTTGATTGTACTTTGATGGGACCGTGCTCCCTCCAAGGTTGATTCCTACCCAGTGTCCCAGGATAAGCAGGCAAACTGTGACTTTGAGGTGGATAATAAGGTTAGAAAGTGGATTAATCTACAGTATGTACAGTAGGTATGCATTTGTTTATACAGTATATGTTTGTGCTTATATGCGTGAATATATCTTCGTATGTACATACACACAAAAATAGGAAAAAAACTAAGCTAGATATAATAAAGGCATTGTATGTGAACCTTTATATGGATCGTAATGAGCTCATGGGAAGCCTTATGCAAAAGATGCCTTAATGTGCAGAATTTATCCTACCATTACTTTTTAGAAGCAGCATTTTATTTTGCCTTAAAAAGCAAAAGTGAGTCTTGTTTAATTTCATTTGTTCATTTTGCAGTAGAGATTATATTACATGTGTTTGTGCTACAAATACTGTATATGAATTCACTATACTGTAATATATCAAGCTATTGCCTAAAGTGATCAAGTGCCTACAGTGCTTGATAGAAATGTACAAAAATAGTTGTTGTCCAGTTTCCTTAAGTAAATTATTAAAGGTTACATTTATGCATCATTCTCAGTATACGGGAGTGTCATTTACTGAATTGAATTTCTTGTTGTATACTACACAAGGGAAAGCACCAATACACTTTGATTGTTGTACACAGAAAAAAAAATAGCTGGATGTGGTGCTAGATATTAGAGAATATGGAAAGTATAACAGAAAGTAGATATTTCTGTTTTTTAGATTTACTAAAAGTAATAGCTTTTAGTACTAGTTCAATAGTAATTTGTGACAAAGTGTTTGCAATATACTACTTTAAGATTCTTAAAACATACTGTTATACATTGCTCAGTTTGCAGATTGCTCAAATCTTTTGCTTTTCATACAATGTGCAATTATATTTGACAAAATTGAAATAACTGCATTTAGTTTCCCTCTTTATTTAAATATATAAAGGTTCTATATGCTTATTTTCCATATGATGATAGACTCCATTGTGCATTTTCTTTTGCCTCTTCCCATAAACTGATTTTTAAAATTCTTGGGACTGGGCGATGTGTGTGGTTTATTGAATATCATCAATGCTGGTTTGTAAAGCATTAACAGAGATGCTTGGATAAAGAAGATGAGAAGGATATAAGGGCAGAGGCATTTATAAAGCAACATAGTAGAAAATTTTATTTGCAATTAGATTTTCAAAATATACAGAGGATCAGTGATCTAACTGACTGTGGTAAAGATCTTTTGGCTTCTCTAGTTAGCTCTCATATTTTTGTTGTCCCTTGAAAATGGTGAGTTGAAAATTTCATTATATAAATAGACTGTATATGAAGTATATTTTGGTAATTCTAAAATAATGTTATATGTGATGATACAGTATAACAATAGAGCAGCATTCAGATGAATAGTTCTACTAAATGTGACACATGTAAGAGATAATGTGATGTTTCAGTCCAGAGCTTTAATGCTGTACATAATGCTTTCAGTCAGCAAGAACACAATGTCACTAATGTCCTACACTTTCAGCACAGTGCTAGGCACTCACTGATGAACACAGCCGAAGAGCTTTACTTCATTGAAAGAGCTGCCCTTAAAATGTATGAAATGTACTGTGATATCATAAAGTAGCAGCTTGGTTTAAGGCTATCAACAGTTTTTTTCATGCGTATTTTAAACTGATTTTTATTTATGTCATCTTAAAAATACAGATGAGTGTACTTTGTTGAGGAAAGTAAGAGCAAAGTAAGATTTTGTATTTCTTTATGTTCTACCCAGAACTGAATACTCCAGTTTAAAATTCTAAATGATATTTTACCTTAAATGAATATTTGAACACCAGATTTAAATCTGAAAAGTGATTAATGTCAATTTTTGTAAACAATAATACAAAAAATAATCAGCTTTCCTTATTAATAATCCATTCCTTTTAGAAACGGTACATGGGAGAGATGTAATAACAAAAGAATTACATTTGATTCTTTCCAAATTTTCAGAATTGGTGTAGTTCTGTGTTACTTGTGTCTTGTTCTACAAGAGCTTTGATGATTTAAATATCAGTGTTAATTTAACTAATTATCTTATTTTAATAGCTGTAATAATCATGATTATTTTGAAAAATATTGACAGAAAATGACAACGTAAATGAAAATGTAAAGGCAATTTGTTAATTAAATGGATTTAAATACAAGTGTAGTTCTTGTATTATTAATGTTGGGAACTATACATAAATTACAAAAATATGATTCAAATATGTGATGTGCATTTTAAGAATTGTTACAAGCTATAGATAGACAGATGGATTGAATGAACAAACTTTTCCCAGTGGGAAAATTAGCTTTTCACAGAAGCCCTTTAAATGATAAATACATTAATTGATAAATAAATTTTATATATACACTTGAATGACTAAAAAAGGAAGAAAATTAAAATGTGAGTCAATATACGGCATATTACTGTTGGTATAAACAAGCCCCAGTAGTGTTTCTTCACACACTTCTGCTGAAAGCCCTCAGTGTTAGTGTCAGAGAAAGGATGTGCACCATTGGTCATAATGGCACTCAGTCCAGAGTGTGTCCTGTAACCAAGCATACCTTTTTAACCAGCTTGTTGATACAGTGCGCTTCTCATGAAGTGATTTTACCTGCCGCAGTACACCACAGTGTAGGAATATTGCACTGGCCATCACAAAATTGTAGAATGTGTGAAGGATGCCATTACTCACATTAAAGAAACACAGATTTATAAGGGATAAAAACCTACTCTGCCCTTTCTTATACATTTCCTCTATGCTCCAAGATCAGTCTGGCGTGTCATTGATATGATCCCCCAAGTACTTGTAGCAGTGCACCACCTCCACATCCACTCAATGAACTGTGACATAGAGGCTCTTTGTTGTGACAGTTCCTTGGTTTTGCTGATGTTAACTTGCAGACAGTTCTCAAAGTTCTCTACCTGACTCCTATCCTATGTCATCCCTATTATTAATACACCCCGTGAGTGCAGAATCATCTGAGAAATTTCTGCAAGTGACATGACCTGCTGTTATATTTATAATCTGAGGTGTACAGAGTGAAGGGAAATGGAGATAGGACTGTTCCTTGTGGTGCTCTAGTGTTGCTCACATCTGTATCAGAGACACAGTCCTTGAGTCTCACAAACAAAGGATGGCTGGATGGCATTAAAGGCACTGGAGAAATCAAAAAACATAATCCTCACAGTGCTGCCAGCTTTGGGCCAGGTGGGAATAAGCCTTGTGGTGCAGATGGATAATTGCATTCTCCACTCCAATCTTTGTCTGATAGGCAAACTGCAGCGGGTCCAGGTGGCCAAGCACGAGAACACTCATATAGCCAGGACCAGCTTCTCAAAGGTCTTCATGATGTGAGGCACAAGTGCCACTGGTCTGTCACCATTAGCTGAAGAGGCGCCTGCCTTCTGTGGAACAGGAACAATGCAGGATGTTTCCAACGGCGTAGCAAGGTTCATAGGGGCCCGGGTGCAATCATCATTGAATGGGCCCCCAAACCTGCGCGCTTCGTGCGCTCGCGCTCCGGAGGGGGGGGGGGGGGGCGCTCTCGCTGCAGAAATGCTTGAAGACAAGATAGATTGAGAAGGAAACCATTAAAAACGATGTTCGGAGAAAAATATAGTTTTGGTTTTGTAAAGCGTAAAAACAGACGTGTGTTGGGGCGACTTGGCGTTATTGCCTAATAGTGTATATACACTGTACTCGTCTGTTGTCTCAGCCGGTACTATAGAACAATAAAAATAAAGGATTATCTATGTTTACACACGGCATACGTGATTGCGCTGTTCGACATAAGGCCATTTGATGTTGATCGATTCACTTACCTAACAGAACTGACTGAGAAATAGACGGAAGCAGGAAGCCGTTCGTCGACGATCGTGGGAAGCTGCTTGCCTGCTTCATAACTAAGCTATAGCCTTTCGGAGAATGAAGCGAACATGTCGCTTTGTTTTTAGCCGCCGCCGTCTGTACACAATGTGCCGCCCCGCCCGGCCGAGTCGGACGGCGCTAATGAAAATAATGTAATTGTGTGGGAAAATGTAAAAATGCTGACTGACGGTGGCTAAAATCGCTAAATACGGACATGTGAAAGTCCTTACTACAAAGTTACTTAAATTAATAAGCAATACGATCAGTCTAACTAATTTGACTGTGACTGATGGTCTGATGCCCTGATCACCCTGATGAGAGCGCCGCAAAAAAAAAAAGCCTGATGGGCCCTCCCGAGGCCCGGGGCCCGGGTGCATTGCACCCCTTGCCCCATTGTAGCTACGCCACTGGATGTTTCCCACAGCAGTGGCACTTTTTGGAGCACTTTATTTTATTCCATACATATTTATGATTATTCTTATAAATTCCCTCTCATATCTACATATATTAAACATTGTTAATTTTCTAAAATATTTACATTTTTAATAAACGTTTTTGTTTTCCCCCAAAAAAATTGCTCCAGCACCCAGACTGAGAAGTTGGTAAATAAAACCTTTTGACACCGATGCAGACTCCTCAATTTGTCATTAGACTAATATATTTATTATGTTGACTGAAGTCACACGACATTCAAGATACAATGCATTCATCACTGCCTTTGTGAATCATCAGACTACTTTTTTAGAACCCTTGCCTGTTAAGTACAGGTTTAAGGATTATAGCGATGCAGTTATGTTTTTTTTTATATTATTTATTAAATAATACTTACAAGATTAAAAACAAGACTATAGTTTTTACTAAAAGGCAAGAAAAAATAAGAGTAATTGAATTGAACTAGTATATGCAACGCTAGCAAATTATATTACAATTATATTACAATTTGCATTCTTTCAGTCAGTACATTTTTCCAACTCCGTCTCCAGCACCCCAATAATTGCTGCTGACTCCACAGCCTTGTCCAGCACAGATTCCTTATTAAAATTCATTCATACACTTTCAAGCATCTGCACTTTTTAAAGTGACAAATTTGCAATTTGTCTGTGGCACCTTTCCAGTAAATATCTTTATTTCATGACATTAGTTCTAAAATAAAAACCTTTTTACTGGATGAAATAGTTAATGCGTTTGGCACAGTGATTAGCACTACCCTCTCATAGCTTCTGAAATCTGGACTCAAATGTCAGTCAGGTCTTTCTCTGTTGAAGTTTGCTCACTCTGCCCAAGGTTGTGTGTTTTTCTTCTCAATATCCCAGACATCTACTGAGATCACTAGTTGACTGCGATCTTGTCAAGCATAAATGAGTGTGGTTTGTGTGAGAAGGTGCCTTGAGGTGAACTGGTACCCTTTCAGTGTTGGGTCTCGTCTTGTGCTTGATGCTGCTGGAATAGCATGGCACTGGGAACATCATCTGAATTAGTCAAATTGAAGTTGATGTATAGATGGATGGCAAATTGAAGTAGGTTGAAAATATCGATTTCTTCATATTACATTTGGATTAACGAGGTTCAGAAAATTTACTGATGAATGAAATGTTAGAAAACGACAGCACTCAACTCAAATCATGTGCCTTATGAGAAAAAGAATGTATCTGGTGATAGTAAATTCTCAGGTAATGTATATTATTATTATAATCATGGAATTTGTTGATTTATGGTGGCATGTAGAGGGACGGGTAGGGAGGATGCATTAAATATTATGAAATGATAATTCAGTGGTAAGAAAAATATCCTAGTTAAAAAAAATTATGTCATTGTTTAGAAATTTGGGTAAAAACTGAAATAGCACACTTGCATTTATGTTTCTCATCCTGCTATACAGTCTCTTAATTATCTGCACTGATTTTTTTTTATTTGTTTGTTAATTAATTTACTTATTATTTAATTTTATTTTTGGGCATGGTCTTGTTTAATAACATTTTTGCTGTTAAGTTTTACTGATCTTTGAAAAAAAAATGCACTTTTTATTTTACTAAGTTTTTTTATTTTTTTAAGGGTATATAATCACCAACCTATCTGGTGTGCATATCTGCCTGGTGCCATACTGTAAGAATGTATATGTTTGTATATATAGTGTGTGTGTGTGTTTTGGTATATACAATATATATACATACATATATAAATGTATAATGTGGACCCTGTTTGGTCCTTCATTTGGCTATCTGAGAAATACTTCAGAACTCTATTACAGATATCGTTCAATTGTTTCTCATCTAAGATGTATTGTAATGAAATCCTTTTTTTTTTTTTTTTTTTTTTTGTTTACATGAAAAAAAGTCTCTGATATTTGAACTGTCACACTGGATAACAAAAAATAAATTTTTGCCCATGGGGTTGGGTGGGTTAGTGTTTTTGTGTAAGTTTTTGCAGGGCTTTGTTTCTCTAAATCTCAGTAGTTTAAGTTTGAAGTGCTTTTAGTGAAGAGATTGTGCAATTGGCATCTGCTTTTTATTTAGGAACAGGTCATAAGTCATGATTTTTAAGTCCAGTTGTACATTATTCTTTAAAATGAAGGATACATTAAAATTATACTAAAAGTAGAAAAACTTACTGCACATTCATCCATTAATCAACATAGCTGTGTACACAGTACCATGGAGCATCCATTGTATCACAGCTATAGTATAATTACCTAACAAAATTTATTTTTCTCCCACCAAGAGCAATTGAGGAATATAAGAAAAGCACAAATTAATAAAACTAAATACACTCTTGTATCCTTCATTGCGTCTACCTGAATAACCATAATGCCCCCTCATGCCTATTGGAGGCATCATTTATCCTGTTTTCTACCACCTTCAAAAACAATTTCCCTTTCAGCTCTTATAACTTGGGTTTTTCTCTGTTTTCCCTAACTATGGAATCTTCTCTTGTCTAGTCTTAAGCTCTCTGAACACTGTTACGTGTCAGCTTTAATTAACTAATTTAATTTTATTTCATTCCAGGGATCTCAAGACTAGGGAAAAAAGTTCAAATTATTTATATATAGCTCAGTTCCATTTGCTGCTCAACACTTTGTGTACACAAATGCAGATAAAATAAAAACTCATCATAACATGTAATAATAAACCACAAATATCCTGGATTAAATCATTAAAAACTGAATGCAAAACAACCATTAGTATTCCTATTGTAATTACATAATATATATATATATATATATATATATATATATATATATTCACGGCATTCGTAGTCTGAATCACAGTCTGATTGTATGGGTGGTCACCTACCAGGTAACGCTTGTGGTTGGTCAGCAAGTCAGCTAACATCCGCCATGATGACCTCAGTTGTGAGAAGCAGATCATAGAATGGTTGAAATAGTTTACTGTCAAATAATGCAATGCTGTCAAATAAACGAACCACACGCCGTGGCGCAATGTTAGGGGCTTCGCCTCTAGTTCCGAGGTTCGATTCCCGAGAGGGAGTGCAGTAGAGTGTGTAAGCCTGATGAGCCCAGAATTAGGGGCGAAACACGTGTCGCGTACTCTTTGCATTATTTGACAGTAAACTATTTCAACCATTTTATGATATGCTTCTCACAACTTAGGGCATCATGGCTGATGTTTGCCGACTTGCTGACCAACCACAAGTGTTACCTGGTAGGTAACCACCCATACAATCAGATTGTGATTCAGACTACGAATGCCGTGAATGTAATTACCCCCGATCTACATGCTGTCAAATAAACGAACCACACATCGTGGCGCAACGTTAGGGGCTTCGCCTCTAGCGCTGACGTCCGAGGTTCGATTCCTGAGAGGGAGTGCAGTGGAGTGTATACACCTGATGAGCCCAGAATTAGGGCAAAACACGTGTCGCGTACTCTTTGCATTATTTGACAGTAAATTATTTCAACCATATATACTGTATATATGTATATACTCTGACAGATGTGTTAATATCTAATGCTGTTACATTCTGCCAGACTTTAGATGCCCCTGAACCTGTTTACATCGAGAGGTTTAGAGGACTACAACAAACCAACCAAAGGCAATATTTGAACTGACGGAGCACTTAAAGTCATTTGGTAAATTTACTGTTTGACTATAAGTACAGACAGAAAAAACAGCTATTAAGAACAGTTGCTATCAGTTGGTTTTCATCATATAGTACATCTGGCAATTTAAACACACTTTAAAACTCAAGATATTAATAGTGTAAGATATTGTAGATACAGTACTTCAAATTTAGGAAATGAAAACACAGGACTAAAATGTAGCATAGTCAAGTTTATAAAAAAAAAACTATTAAAAACACGATGATATGCAGTCTTTGTGGATAGCTTCTCTGTAAATACTTCTACGATACAACTGCATTTCATCAAAGTGGCAAAATCAAATTCTCAGGCACTTCTTTTAATGAGAGTAGGGATCTGTACTAAATGAATAACTAAGATTCATTACTGACTTGTAAACGACTTGTCAGATGATTAGTGTAATTACATTGTAGCATCATCTGGTTTGAACAGTTGCACCCCACATGAAACTGTTGCTATTGAAATGGTGTTTTTTATATTATGTGGATTTTATTTTAAGCAAGTAAGAGTGTGGCATTGTAATGTATTAAACCGATTACAAGAATTGTGAAAAAACAATTTGGTTCAGACAAGGGTTTAAGAAAGGTAAGTTTTTGTGAATAACAAAATTATAGAAGTGAGGATAAAGGGAAGGAGCAAACAAAAAACAAGTTTACCAAAATGATACATGGAAAGTCCTTTTGACCCTCCCTTAATATATCTGACCTACTGCAACTAGAAGTCTTCAGAATGAAAATGCTTCATCCTACCTCCCACCTTCTCCACCATTTACTTGTCTCGTTTTCCTCCTCACTTGGTGAGCTCTTACATCTTCTCCTATCCTAACCCAATTTTCTGACTGAAGAAGTGAAGGCCCTTATAAGGTTATTTCCAAATGTACTTCTGCTGCCCTCTTGGGAACTGCAATAAATCATTTTTATTGCCACAGACACTGCTGCAAACACTGTATTTCCCAAGATCCTTTAAAGGAACTTCAAACATTTCAGTCAGGTAATACTGCTAACCACTGTTGGTCTGGAGAGGTACTACTGCTCTTTTAGTGCACATCCCAAGTTGAGGACAGAGTGATTTTGCATTCCTGTTTGGATGGGTATATTCCATCCAGAATGTGTACAGCCTTGCAGTTCTCTTATCTCCTTCTCCCCTTTGTATCAACACTTAAGAAGACCTTAGCCACAAAAGCAAACTTTATCCCATTTGAAACTACTAATACTGCTTTCTTACTGTCTTTAGGAATTTCTCAGAATTCCATTTTGACTTCTCAACAACACTTTCTCAGTTAAGGTCAACATCTCCCCATTGTTCTTGAAAACAGCCTAGGAGAGTTTAATCTATCCTTCCAATGGAATGTTTTCTCAGAACCTCCAAAGAACATTATCAGTGTCTTTTTCCATACATGAACTTCACGTTTGCCGCTTTGTAACTCAGAATCACACTGTGGCCACTTTCTCATTAAATTAATACAAACATCAACTCTGTGGCCCCCAACCAGGGACAGTGATAAATATCCCCACGTCTGCTCAGAGCCTCCCCTATAAGAAAACACCAGAACAGGAGAGAGACCCCCCTCGACTAAGAAGTTCTGGCTGTAGAGGTGAGTCCAGTTGATTATAGATGGTATTTTTCAATGTGCCATACAAGCATTCTCCTTCCAACGTTTCACCCACCTAACATCTTACCTGGCAAGTTGCTCCATATGGCTTTTTTGGGCTAAATCCAACCTGGAAACACAGGCTACACAATGACTGTCAAACATCATTCCCCAGCCCCCCACTCCTACAGTTAACCTTCCAAGAGTTACACCTGGCATTCCAGTCTTGGCAAGGCTCACCTATATCTAATTTCTTCATCCAGAGCTACATGACTTCAAGCAGCATAGCTCTACTGTATATATTGTACAAAATCTTCATGACCACACTTAATGTCCTAGTCATGGGAGAGGGGGGGTTAGCGGTAAACCTTTTTTTGGGGGGGAAGTCATCTGTACTGAGAGAGCTTTAAGAGCCAAGGTTTGCAAGTAGCCTATCTAGTGTACTAGAGCAAGGGTTTTCAGATTGGGGGTCGCAGCAGCCCTGCCAAGGTTAACATTCTTAACCTCTCTGTCAAGTGTAATCCACCAACTGCAATATTTTTAGGTCTGGTAAATGTTGTTACGTGTACCATCATATTTTAACAGTTATCAAAACTGTCAGACTAATGCAGAAAAATATAAAATGAGGAACAAAAACCTAACAGTAATCACTTGTTAAAGGCCCAAAATACATTATTAGGGATGGCAATTGAAGAAGCATCCCCTTTAGATGTTTGTGGCCAAAAAGAGTTCAGTACTTAACAATTAAGCATCAAATTTATTGTGATATTTCAAAGCATTTGATTCCTGGAAAGGGTGTCCCAAAAAAAGGTTGCGAACCCCGACCTAAAGATATCACATACCATTTGATCACATTTGTGTCAATAGTCTACTCTAGTTAAGTAGATTAATGGATCTACTATTATCCAAGATCATGCTGTGTGACTGCTATTAGCAGTAACCAGGAATCCAAGATCACGCTGGGTTTATATTAGTGGGGGACCCTTAAAAAGGTGGTGTAAAATTTTTAGAACCCCTGCATTAAGCTACCTTAATGACTTTACCGCACAAAAACACTTAAAACCACATACAGAGCGATCTTTTTTTGCAATGCTCCAATATTCTAAGAGTATTACTGTATACAGTCTCTACGTTAACAGTTGTTTCATAACCATGGTAAATTTTAATTCCATCAAAATATGTCATGGTTGTAGGTTTTAATTGTAACAGGGGGTTAGCTGCTTACTTTACATATTGAATAAACTCATTAAACTTAAATTATCCTGCAACACTTTAGTAAGGTTTTAGGAGCAGATGAAAAGTATACACATCAACCCTTTCTGACATGATTACTACAATTAAAAAGGACATTTAACTGGGATATGCCCAAACCAGATGCAAAATTGTTTATTTGGGAATTGATCCATAGATGTTAATCTAGAGTTTCAGTCAGAGCGTTTCTATTTAACGTCATAAATGGTTCAGGCATGAGCCCTAGTTCATTTTTTATACAGAAACATGGAACAAGTAACACAAATTAAGATTCTGTCAAGGAAAGGTGTATTTTAGGAGGGATTTGAAAAGGTCCACTGATAGTTTCCAGAAAGCCCTAGTAACAGAATTTGGATAGTACTAATGGCAGCACTTAATGAACCCTAATGAATCAAGAGATGCAAAATGACGTGGTGGAAAAGGTGGACATTAGAGGATCTTGTTGGACAGGAGGGGTGGTATGATTTAGTCAATGAAAGCAGATAGCTCGCTGTATTTTCCTCATACAATCTATGCAGAGCCCTCAAATAATCCAAGCATACTTGATAACCATCCTTAAAGCTAAAACATGGATTAGTTTCTATCTATCTCTGAGTTATGTGAAAGAAAAAAAAATTGATTGTGTTATTTTAAAACCAATGTTAACAATTCCCTATTGAGAATGTAATTTGTAAATCTTAGTGTGTAGCTTACATGAACAGCCATTCATTTTTATATTCATCATTGTATAGATTTTGGTAATGTTCACATTAGTACCATGTTCTTTAACGTTTACACCAGGTACATTTCAACACATGCATACTCAAGTTACCCTGGGACATCCTGCTTAACTAATATGCTACTTTTATTGCATATGACTGACCAGAAATCTGCAAGATTCGTAACTTAACTAACGTAACATAGATCAATGTGGCATTCAGAAACAAGAGTAAATGCATTCATCAAGCTGAGGTGCATTTGGAAACAGCTTGCTTAAGGTTGACTCCTGAGTTCTTCAGATAGATTATAAAGAATTACCATGTCCCCTGTCAGTTTGATTTTCTGCACAGTGGGGTGTTAGAAATTAGTTTGAAATATTAAGGTTATGAATTGTGATATACACACCTTCTTGACTTTCCTGCTAACAGGCTCATGAACAGTTTCACCCCTACTTGATAGAAAGATAGTAAACTTTCAAAAATAGCATGGAATTACAGATTTAGTTTGGTTTATTTTTTTATTTAGGCTATCATTGTTGTTGGAAAGGACGTTCCAGCTGTAGTAGGTGCAGGTTTTTAATTTGTGAACTAGAGAGGTTGGGAGCACGCACTGCTACAGCACGTTGTCACATCCACCACACCACACGACAAATCACCTCAGGATCCCAAATTAGGACCTGAGTACAGCCAGTCCTGCCTCCAAACCCGAGTTTTCTGACACTCAACTTGCCCACTGTAGGCACAATTTTTGATATTATTGACTATAACATTCTACTACACAGGCTTGACAATTTTCTGGAATATCTGGCACTGCTCTTAGTTCATTTGCTTCATGCTTTCTAAACATTTTCAGTATTTACAGAAGATGCTACTCTCTCAGACAGTCTTCAGCTGGGCATGTTGGAAATGTTAAATTTAAACTCCCTGATACACTAGATAGATAGATAGATAGATAGATAGATAGATAGATAGATAGATAGATAGATAGATAGATAGATAGATAGATAGATAGATAGATAGATAGATAGATAGGTACTTTATTAATCCCAAGGGGAAATTCACAAGTGATACCACATTTGGATTTGTGTGTACAGGTTTTGTTGTGGGTCTACAGGAAACATATAAAAATACTGAAATCCATGCAGAGAAGAGCAACCATATGCACCACATTGTAAAAGATCGTGTCTTGACATGAAATGCTAAAACAAATTCATTTGTATATTTTTGAGCAGAGAAGCCCATGTAAGACCATAATTTAAGTTTTTTAAAAGTTGCAAAGACATTGTTAAAATAAACTAATAAATTTTTTCAGCTAAAAACATACTGCACATCCAGGATAAGTACTAACACTCCAGTATCACATACACTATGCCCATCAATTGGAATTGTCAGCTTTAACCCTCCTGACTAAAAGTACACAAAGACTGAAGGATGAGTGAGCAAAGTCTGCGATTCTCATAACAGTCACAAGCAATACAACAGTTAGCTAGAAACAGCCTATAACTGCTGATTAATTGGAATTAACATCAAGAAAATTACAAATTGTGTAAAACCTCAAGATAACTGAATAATTCTAGTTAAAACAAAAAAAAATAACCTTTTCAAACCTATAAATAAAAATAATAAATAAATAAGTGAAAAGTCTTAACAGTTCTAAATAATTAAGAAAATAGAGAACAGAGTCCTGGGTTTCAGTGCAGGCCTAGGCAATGTGTACAGTTTGCATGTTCTCCCTTTATCAGTGTAGGCCTTTCTCCATGTACTCTGGTTTTCCTCCCATATTCCAAACACCTGCTGGTCAGAGTGACTAGCGACTCTAACTTGGCCCTGTGAATGTGTATGAATGTGTGAATTGTCCAGGGTTGGTTCGTCCCTTTTGCATATGCTGCTGGGATAGGCCTTGGAACTCAATATCCAGAACTACTCAGTACTCTTTGTCGTGCATAAAGTGCAAAATTACTCAGGTGTTGTAGACTAAAGAGATAATTAAATAATGATAATAAATAATTCTTTACATTTATATAGCACTTTTCTCACTACTCAAAGCGCTCTCCACACAGGGAGGACCTGGGAAGCGAACCCACAATCTCCTTATTGTAAAGCAACAGAACTACCATTGCGCCACCTGAGAGGACAATAATAAAATTAAGCTAAAGTCACATTATAAGCCACTTTCATCCTGCTCATAACACCATCCTCATTTATATTAGCCAGCAGTATATGACTTAAACAAATAATGAAATCTGCTGAAAAACTAAGGTGGGTGGTACTTACTAAAATAAGACTATTCATATGATTAAGATAGAATATAACCAAAGCCTAAAAGTCCAATGTATCAACACTTAGCTTAACACTGCATGCTAATCAGCTTGGATTACATTTCTCATTTATCATTCCACTTGGTAATTTTTTTTTCAGTGAAATTCCAATTTTAAATTAGCATTACATACATATAAAAATAAACAAGGATGAAAACAGTGAATCTAAACAGGATGTCCTTGCGTGTGGTGTATTTCTGTAGAGAAGGACTATGATTTTCAAATCATTTTGTACATTACTGTTTCACAATGGTCTGTACACTTTAGACTTCTTACCATTTACTTTCTAACATGTTGGCAGCTGTAGGTGAGTGAAACTGAAAGATGGGCTTCTCTGCAGTGTGTATTTTTGCACCCATGTCTTTAATCAACTCAACCAGCCAAAACATTTTATGATTTTTTGGTCAGAATAGTCTCATTGTACTATGTATACATGACCGTAAACCTAACCTGGAATATGTAAATATTTTAGAAACAAATACTTCCTGGTCAGTGAAAATCATCTATTGAGTGCAAAAAAGTCCATAATGTTATTTAAGGAGTTAATAATCAGGTTTTTGTTTAAACACACTGCCCTTTAGTCAGGACTTCATACAGTTAAATTCCATTAAATAACAACATTTATTAACATAAATAAATGCAGTTAATCCCATAGAGCCAGGAAAAAGAAAGTAAATTATTCAAAAATAAATCTTGGGAGACCATTAAAAGTGTCTAAAGATGATCTGATAAATGTGGGTGTTATTTATAAGTGGGACAGCCAACAGTCTAGACCAGTGGTACACGAGGAGTCATAGAAAGGTATGTGAGGAAACAGAAACAAAGGTCAGAAGAAGCATACATGAGTAAAGATGGAGAGATGGAGACACAGAGAAGTTATCAGAGTTGCAGTTATACCTCAAGAACCATTAAAATCCAACTTCGGTTTCAAGGCAGAATTATTAGCACCTGTATCCATTTATGGAATTGATTCAGAATTTTTTTAAAAATCCCAAATTTGTGCTTGCTTTGAGAATACAATTATATGACCAGTGGTATTATTCATTTGATTGAGGGAGTTGAAATGGTAGTCAAATTAAACCAACACCATACGTGCTGTGTCTCGGATAAATGAATAGATACTTCACATTCATCCTGACATTCATCATCAACTGAAAGTTGTTACAGTTGTGTCTCCAACCGCTGATTAATTTTATAATCAACTTCTCCAATTGAAAATTGCTGGGGGCATGAGGAAGGTCCCAGTGGATGGGATGGTACCCTCACATGTGTCCCTTTGCAACAGTGGCAAACTCAGCTGCTCCATATGTTTATTCCAAAATGAAATGTGTTCAGTTAGTGTTTAAAACATCCATATTGTTTGTGTAGATCTGTTTATAAACCTTTGAAGCATGAGATAAACATCTAATGATACAACACGTAAAACACTAACAGAAGGACCTAAGCCCGGAGATACACAGTTAGTGGGGTTGCTAAAATAAAATTCTTGATTGCTGAAATTGAATCAGTAAATGCTACATTTGTCATTCATTGTGTTTTTGAAATACAACTAATATTCATTATTGTAATAACCAATCCTCTCTCTCTCTGCCACACATGAAGTTCAAGCTCAAAACAGTATACTTTTTTAAATTAAAAGTAAGGAAATTTTAGGCTTTCTTTTTTTTACCGATACTAAACCACACAATTGTTCATAAATTATAAAATCAAGCACAAATGTACAAAGACTGTAACACCTTGTTACACACATATGCGCACACCCACACCCCCAAATAATTTTTGGGGTACAGGTGGATAAATAAATTTCAGTTTAATTTTTACCCAATAAGATTTTAGCACTTATGGTGGTTCTTTGAAACATGTCAGTTCCTCTGGCTGGTGCAACATGAAAAAAATATTGAGAACCTCTGGTCTTAAGCTGTGTTAATGTTAGGTTGACTTTATCAGAGGAATGCCTTGGAAGAGCTTCATATTGTGCCAAAGGTTCCAACACTGGGAAAAAACAAGATAAAGGTGCTTAGAAATGTCTTTCATTGGTTAAAAAATTAGATTTTTAACATTGTTTTAAATCTGCTCATACTGATACACCATTTAGTCCCAGTATGAAAACCACCTGCCTAATATTGCGTAGGCCCCCTTTGTGCCGCCACAACATCTTTGAGGCATGGACTCCATAAGACTTCTGAAGCTGCCCTGTGGTATGTTGACACCAAGATGTTTGCAGCAGATCCTTTAAGTTCCAAGATGGGGCCTCTATGGAACTTGTTTTTCCAGCACATTCCATACATGCTCGATCAGACTGAGATCTGGGGAACTCGACAACCAAGAAAACAACTTGAACTATTTTTGGTGTTCTTCAAACCATTCCTGAATATTTTTTGCAGTGTGGCAAATTGCATTATCCTGCTGAAAGTGGTCACTGCCAACTGTTGCCAAAAAGGGGTGCATATGGTCTGCAACAATCTTTAGGCAGGTAGTACATGTCAAAGTAACATCCACATGACTGCCAGGACCCAAGGTTTTCCAGAAGAACATTGCCCAGAACATCACACTGCCTCCACAGGCTTTACATCCCATAGTGCATCCTGCTGCAATCTCTTCCCCAGGTAAATGGCACACACGGACCTGACTGCCCACATGAGCTAAAAGAAAAGATGATTTACCAGACCAGGCCACCTTCTTTCATTGCTCCATGGTCCAATTCTGACACTCATGTGCCCATTTTCGGCAATTTTCGAGATGGACAGGGGTCTGCTTGGGCATTTTGACTGGTCTGTGGCTGTAATCAGAACATAAGTTTAATATGTCACTGTCCTCTGTACATATACAGTGCACCCGGAAAGTATTCACAGCGCATCACTTTTTCCACATTTTGTTATGTTACATCCTTATTCCAAAATGGATTAAATTCATTTTTTTCCTCAGAATTCTACACACAACACCCCATAATAACAATGTGAAAAAAGTTTACTTGAGGTTTTTGCAAATTTATTAAAAATAAAAAAATTGAGAAATCCCATGTACATAAGTATTCACAGCCTTTGCTCAATACTTTGTCGATGCACCTTTGGCAGCAATTACAGCCTCAAGTCTTTTTGAATATGATGCCACAAGCTTGGCACACCTATCCTTGGCCAGTTTGGCCCATTCCTCATTGCAGCACCTCTCAAGCTCCATCAGGTTGGATGGGGAAGCGTCGGTGCACAGCCATTTTAAGATCTCTCCAGAGATGTTCAATCGGATTCAAGTCTGGGCTCTGGCTGGGCCACTCAAGGACATTCACAGAGTTGTCCCTGAAGCCACTCCTTTGATATCTTGGCTGTGTGCTTAGGGTCGTTGTCCTGCTGAAAGATGAACCGTCGCCCAAGTCTGAGGTCAAGAGCGCTTTGGAGCAGGTTTTTTAGTCCAGGATGTCTCTGTACATTGCTGCAGTCATCTTTCCCTTTATCCTGACTAGTCTCCCAGTCCCTGCCGATGAAAAACATCCCCACAGCATGATGCTTCCACCACCATGCTTCACTGTAGGGATGATATTGGCCTGGTGATGAGCGGTGCCTTGTTTCCTCCAAACATGACGCCTGGTATTCACACCAAAGAGTTCAATCTTTGTCTCATCAGACCAGAGAATTTTGTTTCTCATGGTCTGAGAGTCCTTCAGGTGCCTTTTGGCAAACTACAGGCGGGCTGCCATGTGCCTTTTACTACGGAGTGGCTTCCGTCTGGCCACTCTACCATACAGGCCTGATTGGTGGATTGCTGCAGAGATGGGTTGTCCTTCTGGAAGGTTCTCCTCCCTCCACATAGGACCTCTGGAGCTCTGACAGAGTGACCATCGGGTTCTTGGTCACCTCCCTGACTAAGGCCCTTCTTCCCCAATCACTCAGTTTAGATGGCCGGCCAGCAATAGGAAGAGTCCTGCTGGTTTCGAACTTCTTCCACTTACTGATGATGGAGGCCACTGTGCTCATTGGGACCTTCAAAGCAGCAGAAAATTTTCTGTAACCTTCCCCAGATTTGTGCCTCGAGACAATCCTGTCTCAGAGGTCTACAGACAATTCTTTGACTTCATGCTTGATTTGTGCTCTGACATGAACTGTCAACTGTGGGACCTTATATAGGACAGGTGTGTGCCTTTCCAAATCATGTCCAGTCAACTGAATTTACCACAGGTGGACTCAATTAAGCTGCAGAAACATCTCAAGGATGATCAGGGGAAACAGGATGCACCTGAGCTCAATTTTGAGCTTCATGCAAAGGCTGTGAATACTTATGGTACATGTGCTTTCTCAATTTTTTTTATTTTTAATTAAATTTGCAAAAATCTCAAGTAAACGTTTTTCATGTTGTCATTATGGGGGTGTTTGTGTGTAGAATTCTGAGGAAAAAAATGAATTTAATCCATTTTGGAATAAGGCTGTAACATAACAAAATGTGGAAAAAGTGATGCGCTGTGAATACTTTCCGGATGCACTATATATTTTATAAATCTACTTTTCTTTCTAGTCACATGCACAGTTGACACATTTAGCACAGGGGCTCATCATGTAGAACTGCTAGGCAAAGCATAAGGCAAGACAGATAAAGACAGTTGGGGAAACGTGCACTATTTTTTGCCTGTCAGAGTCAGTATAAAACTGTATCTTCTTTGCCTTGTTTGGAATTTTATTATTCACCTAAGTGAGGGCTTGCACATGAAGAAAAAGTATAAAGCCTTGGAACATTGCCTGGCCCACCTCTGAAGCCGACGAACGGATGAGAGATAACGTCATCCGATCCTGAAAATCCTTCCAATGCAGCGGCTCAAAATGGCAGACTCTACATATTGGGCCCCCACTCCTGAACTGGGTTCTTGCCATTGGCTTCCTTCGTCTGTTATGCAGTGTAAGCCGTCATTAAAGAAAGCTAAGTTATTTCTCCTATGTGATTTCTTACCGCCGTATCACTAAGGGAGGGGTATCGCTTTTTAATATCATATCTATATAGATTTGGGTTATGTAACATGCTGCAATTACAAAAAAACTCATTCCAACAAGGGAGCTAATGCCCCCTGCTGGATACAGTGGCTACATAGGCCCATACAGAGCTCTCTTGGCCAGCAACAATCTGTGTTACAGTAGCTTTTCTGTGGGATTGAACCAAATGGAGTAGCCTTCTTGGGCTCCCATGACTCTTGTCACCGGTTGTCCTTCTTTGGTCCACTTTTGGTAGGTACCACTGCATACCGGGAACCCCTCTCCCAACATGACCTGCCACTTTGGAGGTGCTCTTAAGCAGTCATCAATCCATCACAATTTGGCCCATGCAAAGCTACTCAGATTCTTGTGCATTTTTACTGCTTCCAAATATCACCTTCAAGAACTGACTGTTCACTTGCTGCCTGATATATATATCGACAGGCGCTGTCACAGTGAGATAATCAATGCTAGTCACTTCTGTTTACTGTGATAATTTTCATAGCTGTAATAAGGATATTTATTTAAATGTTAGTATGCTAATTGTGTGCATTAACGTGTTTTTAACCATATTATGGAGAGGCTAAAATGATATTACACAGAGATGAATATTTAACAGTTGTTATTTCTGACATTTTCTTATTGTACTATAGTTTAAAATGTCATATGGTGGAAAATCTCTATGTATATCAGTATTTGTGGAGTTTTTGATTTGCATAACCAACTTGGATGCTCAGAAGATATTTTTTCTACTTGGGTATACGTATCTCCTGTTACTTTCACAAAATTTGAATGCCCTTGACTCAAGGCAAATAATTAACTGTAGTACTAAGCTTCAGATAGCATAACTGCAACTTCCATTTTCTTGGACAAGGCCCATGTGTCTGGTATATTTTACATGCTATAACTCTTTTTTATTATGTTTTTATGTTTAATTTTATACATTACAAATTAATACTTGCAGTAACTTTTGTAAACTTTGCCTTGTGAAAATGGAAGGTGTGGTCCGTCTAAAACTAGCTTCATTCAAAACAGACAAGAACTTTTGTAGTGATTCGTTATCACAAAGCTCACTCATTGGTTAACTTGTGCCATTCAGATAGCTCGTATGTTTGAGACTATTTCAAGGGAAAATGATAGCAGTCGGGCAGTTGGAACGCAGGACAAAGCTTCAGCTTAGAAAGAATATTTAAAAAATGTGCTTTTGTAATCTATACATAGCATGATGATCAATAACACTGCTAACTGGTTTTAGTTTATAGTTAGCGATTTGTGTTCAATTAAGTGATCTGCTGCTTTTTATTTCTGTTGTCATTTTTGGTTTGATGTACATGATGTACTTATCTGCAGTGTACTAACCATGCAGTCAAAAGGTTGTA
The DNA here is from genome assembly GCF_900747795.2 of Erpetoichthys calabaricus. Lineage (NCBI taxonomy): Eukaryota > Metazoa > Chordata > Cladistia > Polypteriformes > Polypteridae > Erpetoichthys > Erpetoichthys calabaricus. Next base: position 46,523,143 of record NC_041411.2, on the reverse strand, counting down.
TGAGCAATTAGTGTTAAAACTGGTAAAAGATTTGTGTGTGGGGGGTTTTCAGATACTGTGGATTCTGAGCACAAAATTTAAAAGTATTAACAAAAAATGTAATTACATACATGCACCATTCTACACTGCCAATGAAAATCTTCACCCATTTTATTGTTATACAACTCTGCAAAGTAGTCTGACTTAACTACAACTGTAAAGCACAAACTAACTGATTGCACAAGTAAGTCTGTATTGTGCAGATATCAGCCATGACAGCCTTGAGCCTGTGTGTTGCCCATTCTTTATTTGCAAAACCGCTCAAGCTCTGTCAGGCCGCATGGAAATTGTGCATGAATAACCATTTCAAGCCCAGCGACAACTTCTCAGTTCGAGTCAGATCTGGACACTGACTTAGTCACTTCAGGACATTCACACTGTTGTTTTGATGTCATTCCTATGTAGCTTTGACTTTATGCTTGGCGTTGTCTTGTTGGAAAACACATCTTCCAAGACATTTGTTTCTTACAGACTATATGAGGTTTTCTACAAGGGCTTCCCTGTATTTTGCTGCATTCATTTTACCCTCATAAGCCTTCCAGTGCCCACTGCGGAAAAATATCACTCAGCCTGATACTACTATCACTGTGCTTCACAGAGGAAACAGTGTGTTGGTGATAATGTGCAGTGTAACATACCATTTAATCTAATGGCCAAAAAGCTCACAGAACCTTCTTTCAGCTGACATCAAGATCTCCAAAAGCTGACATGTTCTGTGTGTTTATCTCTTTGCCACTCATCTTTAAAGCTGTGACTCGTGAAGCACCTAGGTAGCAGTTGCCATCTGCCCGGACTCCCCAATCTGAGCCACTGTAGCTTGAGTTGTCATCGGTCTCTTGGTGACCTCCATCACTAGTCACCTTCTTCTTGCGTGATCAGTTTTTGTGGGTGTCTTGCTCTGGGCAGATTTTCAGCTGTGCCATACTCTTCCCATTTTTTCATGATTTCATTTACTCGACTCCAAGGGATATTCACTACTTGGATATTTTCTTGCCTCCATCCACTGACTTGTACTTTTCGATTGCCTATTCATAGAGTTTCTTCAGGTGTTCTTTTGTCTTCATTGTGTAGGTTTGCCACCATAGCGACTCACCAGCTGGCCCTTTCAGATAACGTGCATTTATAATACAACCTATTAAAAACCCAAACAGCTGAACTCCATCAAACTAATTCTGTGGTTTCTTTAACCAATTTGTTGCACCAGTCATGACTTAGGCTTGTCACACTAAAGGGGGTGAATATTTCTGAGATACATTATTTTGTGTGTTATATTTGTAAGTAATTTAGACCACTTTGAAAAGGGTAACCACTTTCTGTTGATCAAGGTCAAAAAGGGCAAGTTAAATCCACCAGTTTAATGGTGTATAACAATAAAATCTGAAAATGTCCATGGCGGTGAATACTTTTTATAAACATTATAAGGCTATGTGTTCACAGTGCTATGTTTTCATTTAAAAATTACATTTCTAAACAACAACAGTCTCTGTCCACAGCAGTGTTTTCACTTACTTTACAAAAGTATCTCCCTCCACACTGAAACGACCAAAAAGACATCTGACGTAGATATTAACTTACAGTGGTTAATGCACACATCAGAAAAATCCCTGAAGGGTCAGTACTGACACTGGCCCTAGGGTTTATTGCTAAACAGTAGCAACTGGTAAATTGTTTGCCTTTTGCACATGTATGCAGAATTCAAACTGTGCAAACTCAGTTTAGATGCATATAGGTAGGCAGCACAACAAGCAGCATGGAAAAGCAACTCCTCTGTGTCCGCCATTTGTTGGAATATGGTTTTCTTCCATGAAGAGTGTGACCAGTCAACGAATGAAACACTCTAATGAGCAAGATCCAGTCATGGAAGAACTATAAAATAAGAGTGTGCACACCGCAATGCTCAGCCAGTGTTTTCTGAAGTATAAGGCTCTGGAGAGCATTTGCAAAAGTCTTTATTTTCTAGTGTTAAAAATGCCAGGGTAGTGTAGACAAAAGGTGATAACAGAGATTAATGTTTATGCTTTAAAACAAAAATGTATTAGTGTGGACAGAGCCTGAGTTGTACAAGTGAGCACCATCCCAAAAAACACCCTCCATGCCTCCGGTCCTGTTTTTTTGTTCATTCCAGTTAATATCTGATTACCCTACTTTCAGATCAAAAGCTTGTGAATGTTTAATATGATATATTATAATTGGTTTATAACCCACATTTCAGACGAATAAAGGTCTGCCAAAACAGATTAAATTCAGTTTAAATGGGGCATTCAAAAATGTTCTCAAATTGAATCAACACAAGGTTTTCTAAAACCAATTTATGTTTGTCTTTTTTCCTTTTACTGTTCAGTCTTAGCATTACGGACATAAGCATGTGAAGCAGAAGAAAACCACAAATTCTAATTTAAGTAAAATGTTTTGGTGCATCTACCATAAAACCATACAGTCCTCCCCCCTTTAGGCCATAAACTCATGTCCTCCTGGACAGCAGAAAAATAGACTTTAGTTTTGGGACTAAAAAAAATGTTTCATACGCACACCAGAGACGATGCATTCACAGCACCTTTTGTAATTGGCTGTCATACAAACTCTGCTGTGGTACTTTATGTTTAGACCACACACTGGAGCCTAACGCATTATACTGTATAACTACCTGTAAAACAATTCATTGTCATTTGAGAAGACAATGACCATACATTCATCAAAATCAATCAAAAACTATTACATCAAATTGTAAATTATTGCTAAATTTTAAACTGGTAAATGCGTACACATTTTTGTTCCAGTGAGGTGATTTCTCAAGTCATGTTCCATTTACTCCTCATTAATTTGAAATTCTCTACAGCATATGCATTAAAATCAACTTAAACCAAATCATTATTTGATGATAAACATCTTTGTTTTTTCAGAACAGCTAGTTAAGAGGAAGCACATATTGGTTAATTTCAGGTGCTCTGCAGCCTTTTACCCAGTGCTCCAATTATTTAGCAACAATGAGTGGAGAAAATGAATAAAGCACATCATTCGAGCATCAGAATAAAATCTGTTGCAGTTCCAAGCACCTGAGAAGGTGATTAGCAAATCTGAAATTTGTATTTACATTCAGGAGTACTATTTAATATTTCCATTATGTTCTTGTACAGTTAATGAAGTTTTGTGAAATACTGACATTGGAGTACTACTGTTAGTTGTACTGCAGGTTGTGTTGAAGATTATTTCGATCTGAAACATTTATTGTACATGTGCATACCAAAGAGATGATAAAACCATGTTATTTCTGTGTCAACCTCCTTACATTTATTAATACTGTATAGTAATCTGAAGAAAGATCAGGCTAAACTTGGAACAGCCAGTAATGAAAGTGAAGGAGGTAAAGTCAGACTTGCAGAGATCCTGACAAAAAAAATGTGGGTTCAACTCACAATCCTCCGAAGTCCCATGCTGCTCATTTTATGTCCTATGAGAATATGACAAATAACAGTTGCGCTTCTGCTGTACAACAGAGGTTCCATTCCATGGCCAGGAAGGATAACATTGTCAAAAAGGTAGAGTCATAATTCCCCACCTGAGGGTACTAAGAAGATTAAGAGACTGAAACTGTCCTTGGTCATTTCCACCATTAGTGAAAACATTTAGTGTAAACAGCTCCAGCACGGGTTTTCTCTGCCAGCCTAATGAGTTTTCATACCTGGTTTGAAAGCTAAGACCAGCAAATGTATCTTTCATTGGAAGATGGATAATTCCAAGCAGTGAAAGAAAATATATTTCACCAGATTAGATAGATAGATAGATAGATAGATAGATAGATAGATAGATAGATAGATAGATAGATAGATAGATAGATAGATAGATAGATAGATAGATAGATAGATAGATAGATAGATAGATAGATAGATAGATAGATAGATAGATACTTTATTAATCCCAATGGGAAATTCACATTCTCCAGCAGCAGCATACTGATACAATAAATAATATTAAATTAAAGATTGATAATAATGCAGGTGAAAAACAGACAATAACTTTGTATAATGTTAAATGTTAACGTTTACCCCCCCGGGTGGAATTGAAGAGTCACATAGTTTGGGGGAGGAACGATCTCCTCAATCTGTCAGTGGAGCAGGACAGTGACAGCAGTCTGTCGCTGAAGCTGCTCCTCTGTCTGGAGATGACACTATTTAGTGGATGCAGTGGATTCTCCATAATTGATAGGAGCCTGCTGAGCGCCCTTCGCTCTGCCACAGATGTTAAACTGTCCAGCTCCATGCCAACAATAGAGCCTGCCTTCCTCACCAGTTTGTCCAGGCGTGAGGCGTCTTTCCTCTTAATGCTGCTTCCCCAGCACACCACCGCGTAGAAGAGGGCGCTCGCCACAACTGTCTGATAGAACATCTGCAGCATCTTATTGCAGATGTTGAAGGATGCCAGCCTTCGAAGGAAGTATAGTCGGCTCTGTCCTTTCTTGCACAGAGCATCAGTATTGGCAGTCCAGTCTAATTTATCATCCAGCTGCACTCCCAGATATTTATAGGTCTGCACCATCTGCACACAGTCACCTTTGATGATCACGGGGTCCATGAGGGGTCTAGGCCTCCTAAAATCCACCACCAGCTCCTTGGTTTTGCTGGTGTTCAGTTGTAGGTGGTTTGAGTCGACTTTGTTAAATGGTGCATTGATTAGGTCCCTATACTCCTCCTCCAGCCCATTCCTGATGCAGCCCATGATAGCAGTGTCATCAACGAACTTTTGCACATGGCAGGACTCCGAGTTGTATTAGAAGTCCGATGTATATAGACTGAACAGGACCGGAGAAAGTACAGTCCCTTGTGGCGCTCCTGTGTTGCTGACCACAATGTCAGACGTGCAGTTCCCAAGACGCACATACTGAGGTCTGTCTTTAAGATAGTCCATGATCCATGCCACTAGGTATGAATCTACTCCCATCTCTGTCAGCTTGTCCCTAAGGAGCAGAGGTTGGATTGTGTTGAAGGTGCTAGAGAAGTCTAGAAAGATAATTCTTACAGCACCACTGCCTCTGTCTAAGTGGGAGAGTGATCGATGTAGCATATAGATGATGGCATCCTCCGCTCCCACCTTCTCCTGATATGCAAACTGCAGAGGGTCAAGGGTGTGTTGAACCTGTGGCCTAAGGTGGTGAAGCAGTAGCCTCTCCATGGTCTTTCATCATGTGATGTCAGAGCAACAGGCCGAAAGTCATTCAGCTCACTAGGACGTGATACCTTTGGGACTGGGGTGATGCAAGATGTTTTCCAAAGCCTCGGGACTCTCCCCTGTTCCAGGCTGAGGTTGAAGATGCACAGTAGAGGACCCCCCAGCTCCGATGCACGGACCTTCAGCAGTCGTGGCGAAGATTATTCAAGGAGCGAAGGCTTTCATCTGGTGGTGTTTTGAAAAATGGCCATGAGACGTTGAGGAACTCTGGTAACCCCAATGGTGCTCTGTAAATAGTCTTTATTATTATTATTATTATTATTAATAAAGTATAAGCCAGTGACATCACACAAACATGTGCCCAAGGGGAGTAAGTACATAAAAACAGAATTAACAGGCTGGGCGTAACACTGGGAAATTTTTAAGATCCTCTCATTGTTACATAAGAGCATTTAGTTATGAAAGTATTGGTAGAGGGGTGACATCATTTCTGTATTAGTGAGGGTACTTTGTTGTAACATCTCTGCCATAGATATGAGAAGATGAGTAGGGAACCAAGTCTTCTGTCAATGTAGTCTTTGCCTATAATGAAAAAAATACTTTTGTGAAAAGCTATTTAGAACATAACTGCTCATATGATGCAGTGACATTTCAGGTATTCAGACTCTGTGAAGGTCTGTTTGACCTGCATTTAGCATACTGTATTATAAAAAGTGGGCATTTTGGTCAAGAAGGAAATGTAATGTTGATTTGTAAATGTGTGATTAACTGGAATACTTCTGAACTAAGATATTGTCACAACTATTACAAACTTCTCACTAGATTTATGCTGTGTTTGGTTTGGCCTTTTGCTGCCCAGTAATAAAACTGGAAGGTGAACAGGACTCAAATTCCCTCTGCTGTAGAGTTTTGAACCAATGTGTTTTTTTCACCTCTGTCATTTCAAGGCATGGTGATGAACTTTAGTCATGTGCATAACTGTGTATTCAAAAGAAATCTCACCAAAGAAAGTGAAAGTATAACAGTAAGATCAAAATGGAACAAAACAAATCTGATGTGCAATATTTCTTTGTGATCTTTTCTGTCTCGCTTGACAGAGCGCTAAAATGGAATTTATACCGTGTATACAGCTGTTGAACAAACTTCTAAATTAACCCCGACATTCTGCTCATTGCTTTAATTGTTCATTGCAGTTTATCATAAGTACACACATTTAAAAAAAATACACATTAGCACCAAGGGCAGAAAACTTTGTAAAACATATTCAATATTGTACATATGTTTGTAAAATACTGCAACTGATTTATTTAAGAGCAGGCAGAGAAATATTATTTCAAACTGGACTCCTAAATATTTGTGGAATGTAATCTGCTCAACCATTTCTACATTTTCAGTGTTTGCACTTTTGTCTTTTTGATTTCATAGTATATGCTTATGTTCAGGTTTCTTCCCATTTACATAAAGTTAATTACATTGTTCTATTAAGTAAAATATGATGTTTTCACATTTTTCAAATGAGATTTTGGATTTTAAAAACCCCATCAGAGCCATTTTATTGGTTGGGAGCATGCAGCAATAGCACATTGCTGCACCCACCACACAACAAACGACCTGGATCGGGACCCACTGGCATATCAAAAAATTGTAGGAGTTCAGCTGTATACAATGCACAATACTCTACTGCAATGAGTTCCTTTCATTTTTCCTAAGAACAGAGTTATTTATTTGTGAGTACTAGAGAGAACTGTGGTGGTATATTCATTGTGATTCATGGCAACTGTGAGTGTGACCCAGCAGTGGACTGGTGGACCAGCTAGGGCGGCGTCCTCTTGTGTTATTGTGTTAAGATTGTGTGAGTCATTAGAAATGAGGACATTAGAGGGTCAGCTCAGGGTTGGACGGTTGGGAGACAAAGTCAGAGAGGCGAGATTGCGTTGGTTTGGACATGTGCAGAGGAGAGATGCTGAGTGTATTGGGAGGAGGATGCTAAGGATGGAGCTACCAGGGAAGAGGAACAGAGGAAGGCCTAAGCGAAGGTTTATGGATGTGGTGAGAGAGGACATGCAGGTGATGGGTGTAACAGAAAAAGATGCAGAGGACAGAAACATATGGAAGAAGATGATCCGCTGTGGCAACCCCTAACGGAAGCAGCCGAAAGAAGAAGAAGAGACTGTGATATTATGATTGTTCAAAATAATTACAAATGAATAGTTATACTTTTGTGAAGAATGGTACTATTTAACATGACTAGTTTTAAATTATTGAGTCCTAAACATGTAAATTGGTGTGACAGAGCAACAGAAAAACTTTAACATTTAAGTATTTAGATGGTAGCATTAAAAATGTGTTATCGCTCACAGTCATCTTAAACTTAAAGACTGTGTGAAACTCTTACATTGTTTGTAATAACAAGACATACAGTACAGAAAAGCTTATCATACACATCTGTCCAAATCACTCAGGTTGGTTGCACAAATAAATAGCAGGTGGCTCAACTGCAGTGCCAAAGCAACATTTAACGAAGTCATTCTTGTTGAGTGACACATGCCAGGGTAAATCCTTTAGATAAGAGGTTATTTAATAATGTTAGTTGATAATGTGACCTCCATACATCCACTCAGTCATTAGTCCCACCTGAATAAGGTAAGGGCTCCTCTGAAAGATTCACTAAGACCATTTAAATTATAAATAACTCAAACCTTAAAAATCTTAACACAAAAGTAAAGTTAACTATTCTATCACACATTTTCAGTGTAGTATGCATTTCAATGAATGTCTAATTAACTTTACGTTCACAAGAGGGCTGATCCCAGTAGGCACCAGGGATGTAAACTTTCTTCCTGTCCACTGCAAAGAAAAAATGCATCTGCCTTAAGTAATAAAGCCAAAGGAGAGCACCTTCGGCAAAAGTGTGTTTTGTGTGTTGCACTCTCACTACTTCAGCACTGCTGCGTACAGTATGCATTTACTATGCAGTTGATACGCTCCTGTTTCACACTGTAACTTATAAGAACTGTATGTAAAAAATGCAGGTATTAACATTGTCCTCACAGGTGGTGCAGTGGTAGTGCTGCTGCTTTGCAGTAAGGAGATTGTGGGTTTGCTTAATAATAATAATAATAATTCTTTGCATTTATATAGTGCTTTTCTCACTACTCAAAGCGCTCAGCAATTGCAGGTTAAGGACCTTGCTGAAGGGCCCAACAGAGCAGAGTCCATTTTGGCATTTACGGGATTCGAACCGGCAACCTTCCGATTGCCAGTGCAGATCCCTGGCCTCAGAGCCACCACTCCGCCACTTCCCGGTTCCTCCCTATGTGGATAGCGCTTTGAGTACTGAGAAAAGTGCTATATAAATGTAATGAATTATTATTATTAACTAAATCTATCAGTCTTTGATGACTGGCTTTAAACTTCAACAGTCTACCCATTTTAGGGCGAGATGTGTTTAACCCTGACCCCAAAATAATTATGGGAATGTCTCCAAATGCCAAAATATAATTTTCAGTCTGCAAAATGGTGTCAAGAATGTAAACACTAATAGCCAAGTTTTCATCTAGGGCTGGTTCCTGCCTTGAGCACAGCGTTGTTGAGTTTGGATTAAGCCCCCAACTCTAAACCGGATTTACAAGAATAGTTTAATGGATGAAATAGCATATTGTCCTAAAACTAAAATTGAATTCTTGTCATCCTTAATGCTGGGTACTCCATACCAATTATTATGATTGCGTCAGGCTGTTTTACTGTAAATGACTTATCTAACTGCTGTCATACATTTCCATCTCAATGTATAAGCACACTCACAGTCTCTACACCCAGATTACTAGAATGCTCCTTTTTCTAAATGCCTGTACTGTTTACGCCATGCAACAAGCTTCAGAAGTTCTGTAATTCAGTTATATTACTGCTTATGTCACTTTTAAGCTATGTCCAACATTTTGCTACTCTGCAGCAGCCCTTACATTAAAATGAGTTCTGCAGAATTCTACAGAGCCCACCTGAAAAACAACACTTGTTTCACACCTTCCTTCGTCTGTGCTTTCTGAATTGACAGCATTCCATTCATGTGTTGAACTTCCAGTTGCCATCTGCATGTCAGAGAAGTACATATAAAATTAAAAATTTAATTAATAAATTCCTATAAAATAAGAAGAAAATGGTTGGCCTTTTGCAGAACGTTTCCATGGCCGTGTTTCACCACGATTTGCAGCAGCTTGTCATGCTCGAGGTGTGCATTCACCACATGGTGAGTGGCTGGGCCGGGATCCAAACTTTGTTTCCTGAAACTGTGCGCCTGCAGTGCCATGTATGGCAACAGTTGATGCTAACACACAGCAAAAAAAAAAAAGTTAGTGGTGGTGAATAGTCAGGTAAAATGATCAAATGTTCAAGTGAACGTACAAGATGACTGCTTCTGTAACAATCTCATATACTCAGGTATGGATATTTGCAGGTAAATGGAATTAAGGCATTTTAGGCATTACATATTTTGTTTAGTTTTGAGAATTTTCATCATTTCCTGATATGAATAAATGTATATTTTGGTAATTAATAATATGTTGATATTTAGTAATCGTGTAGTACTTTTATTTATCCTTGGAATTTAAGCAGGCATGCCATTCTCAATTTTCTGAAGTACAGGCGTTGATATGTTCTATAAGGTAAAGAGAGCCTGGCTATTTGTGACTTTATATATAACTACAGGTAGTTGTGTTCCCCACCTAAGATGGGTTGAAATCTAAGTGACCGACCTAGACCTTCTTGTTAATGTCTGCAGTGCACCACGCAATGCGTAGTTCTGTGTTATATGCCATTTGGTGTGGGATTTGTAAAGGCTGTGTTAATGTTTTCAATGCACCATCTGTTGGATTGACATAGGCATAGAAAACGGATGGACACACACAGACACTTATCCTTTTTTTCTGTGATAACAAGAAAGCCTTTAATCCAAACAACAATCATTTGCTTGCTCTATGTTCCTTAAAGTGGAGCCACTGAGCATACTGCAAATCTCTCTTCCATTTTTACAGCTGCTTTTATGAGCTTCTCTTAGGCTTTACTCCAGGTTCCTACTCCTGATTGCTTCTGAGGCTTTCCTTGTAAAGAACAGAATGCCTGAATGAGGCCACCAAGATCTTAATTATATCTGTAAGCTGCTTGCAGGTTTTGAAACCAGACAAAGAAAAAGAATGCATATACCATATGATAGGTTACCTGAAAGATCTTTAACAGTGTTTAAGTCGCTCTGCAGTTTGTGTTGCTATAAACTGCCTTCCACTGGTAGATTTTTCTTTATATAAGTTGTCCATTGTCTGCCCTAAGCTACTGGACATATTAGTTCTGTGGCAGGCTAATTTGTAATGCATAATTAAAACAGCAAGAAGAGTGCTGGAGCTTGATTGTCTGTTGAATAGATGTATGCAGATGTGTACCAAAAATTTTCTCACATTCCCTATTGATCTTGCATCTCCTGTGCGTTACAAATAACATTTGAGTACTTTGACAAGTGATAGAGTAGTGCAGTGGAAGTTAGAAACAACCCATCATAATCAGTACCACTTAGGCTATTTAATGGTGAAGAATAGCTTAAGGAAATTGTTACCAGTATTTTATCTAACTGGTTTTATGGTTACCTTTCTGTATATGTTTTGTTTTTGTGGTCTTTTTATTCAATTATAACACATGACCAATTCAAACTCCCATTCGTGAATAAGTATTTAATTTGAACTTGTTCTGTCAGTGTGAGAAAAGGTCAGATACACTCATATTCTACAGCCTAATGATTCTCTGCTAATATTCCACATGAACAATACACTAAGCACAAATCCGTGAATGCGGCAGTGTTGGTGTCTTGAAATACTTTGGACTTGGTTTGTTTCTAGCTGAGTGCTCTGTCGAGTGTTCACACTGTGAGTTGGTAGCATTGTGCACTGCCACCTTGAGTTGGTTTTACCACAGTGTTGTGTAGTTTTTGGTGCCTTCTCATTACAAGTAGTGCATTAGGATGCACATGCTGTGAACAATGCATTGTATAGTTGTCAAGTGTGACTATGATCAGGGCTTCAGTTAATGGTGCACATCCTTCTGTTTGCGAATTCTGATAGTTTATGCTGTAGTTTGGGCGACGGTATTAGACTTGTTTACTTTGAGAGTGGAAGTGCTCTGAGATGAAGTGGCTTCCCATCCAGAGTAGAGGGGGTTTAGATAATGGACTTAACAAGACAAAAAACTCAACAAGATATTATTAAAATATTGTAAATACTGGCTTCCTACCAGTAGAGCAAGTGAGAGGATGGAAAGGCACCATCACAGGTTGAGATGTGCTAACAAAACAAATACCTCTAATTGACAGGTTTAGACGTTCGGCTGTTTTGGCCTACACAGTACATAATTATAAGTGTGTTTGAGGAGCTGTGTTTTGTGATTATTTTCTGATTCAATATATTCTTATTTATCATGGCACTAGAGTGTGGAGACATTATGTATGTTGGTTGAATATGCAAGTAAGAATTTCACTATTGCTTACACATGATAATATTAATACTGCTATTATACAGGTCTGGGAACCTTCATGGTTTTAGTGGTTTTGTAGATGATGGCTTTTGTAGATAATTCATCAAAATGTGGCCTTTTTGTATTTTTTTTTGACTAGGTACTGTAAATTTTCTACAATATTTTCTCTCTCTCTGTATATATATATTTTTATTTATTTTATTTTTTTTATTTTTTTATTTTATTTTTTAATTTTTTGTTTTTCTTAGTGACAATAGTGTGCCACCCTACCACTTAGAAAAGATAGTGTGCAGGTATTGTAATGAATTCATCATAGGGTCTCTTGCCACTTTGCCCTACTATAGCTTTTGTCTATCTGCCTTTCTTTAAAGCCAGGTGACACCACCTCGTCCAGCCAAACGTCTATGGTAAGACCAATGGTATGGAGTGATGGTAACTTTCCTTCTGCCCCCTTAGTATATATAGCCACATCCTCGCCCCACCCATTGCCTTTTCACAGCAATTCAGTTGCATGCTGCTTTGTGAAAATGTCTGCGTGCTGACATTGTGGACTAACCGTGTTCGTTTTCGTCACTGTTCTTTGTTTCAGTTGTAGTTAACTTTTAATTCTTGGTGTTGTTTCTTACCTGTTCTCAATAGCTTTTGCTTGTGTTTTACTGTGTTTTTAATATGAAAGCTTCAAACCTTTTTTTAAAAAACCAGTGACTTAGAAACAAAAGAAAGAGAAAGAAAAATGTATTTAAAAGAACAGCAAGTCCCCCCTCCCACCCTGTTTGGGTACAATACTGAACTTAAGAGATTCAAATGTTCTATTCAAAAATTTTCAACTCCCTTTCTTTCTTGTGAAACACTGTATAACGGATTATTATGTTTATTAAAATATTTCATCAAAAATGAAATGTCATGACACTTCTGCATTACATGCAGAATACATTCTCATTTTATTAAGGCAGAGCTGATTGCAGGCTCCAAAGTTATGTGTAATTTAGATAAAGCTACTCATTTGTTTACATTTCAAAAGTATCTAAATTGCATTAAATTCTGACATGCATGCAAAGTGGTCCAATTATTTCAAATCAAAAGTGTGCACTTTGAGCTATGCACATTATCTGCATTATGAGTATATTGTCAGAACGATACGACCCACTAGCATGAGAATAAGCGGTGCAGGGCCATTTTAGTGCAGCTTGTGAGACACGTATTTTTAATGGCCATGTGCCCTCCATCCAAGGCTAAACAGTGCTGGATGAAAGCAGAAGAGAGAGAACTTGTGCTTATGGAGTTCACTGCTCTAGACTGAGAGAAGAAATTTCCACATTGCACTTCTTCTAAGTAAATTAAACACATGAAGGCAAGGAGGAGGTGAACTTAGAACCACTAATTCCACTTGTGATGCACATTCTTGTTTTTTTTTTTCGTTAATTCTACCTGCATGTTTTAATTGTATTTTGACCAATAAATCTGGCATCCTCTAAATCACAGTCCTGTAATGTGTGTATCCCTTCTGCAATAGTACGGTCAAATTGCTAACCTTACAACCTATCCCACTGGTAAATGAGGAAGAAGCAGCCGAGAGCATAGCTGGCTAGCTGACAGCAGGCATACTGAGGTTTTGCCCCCATCAGGTTGGAGGAACAGGTCCTGCCACATTGACAGCATGAAGGAACCTGTGCTTGGAGAGCACATTGACAGTAAATGGACTGAAAGTAGAGTTTGCATGTTCCAAAGCTGCTAATATGCATTTATATTTTGAAAGGTTTAACCAACTTTCAGTTGGGAATTTAATTCAGAGTGGCCCTGATTTGATTAGTTTGTACCTATAACATTTCACATAAATGTGCTGTAATCCAAATAAGCTTTTGAACAATTGTTCACAGAATACTACACTCCATGTAAATAAAACCACATACTCTGTTTTCAGTCTTATTACTCTGATTCTTCAGGTTCGTCACTCAGTTATGCTAAAGTTATCATCTTCCAGGTAGAAGTAAAAATGTGAGTGTTGCATTTCTAAATATAAGGCTTTGATACATTTGACTGCACTATAGCATACGACTCCACTTGTCAGATTAGCCTCGTGTCAAATCCAGTTTTCATTCTGTTTCTTAACTCTTAGGTCACTGGGTACTTTTAAAGAAAAATCCATAAAAATTATACTGTGGCAAATTATTTCTGAATTGTTTAACTCTTAGCTTTCATGTTTTCTTCATTTGTGCTTTTTAATGCTATATTTGGCCCTGTTTTCTGCAGGAGATGTTTTCAGAGTGTTGTTAGTATTAATATAAATTTTATTTATGAGTTGGTAACTAAGCACTCTATATACAAACAAGGGGATACAGAGTGTGGATGAGAACTCTCGAATCTCCATTACCTTCTTCCGTCTGTTCCGGGTGATGAGACTTGTGAAGTTGCTGTCTCGTGGGGAAGGCATTCGAACCTTGCTTTGGACCTTTATTAAATCATTCCAGGTAAGGGCGACCAAGTGATTATTTTGAGTGATTACATGGTGAGAAGAATATCAGTGAAATATATAGCTTATCAAATTTGTGCTTTAGGTCAAAGTTTACAAATGCACCTCATTAATATTACCTACAACTGAAATAGACTTCAGTTGTGTTTGCTAAAATTTAGCAGTACCTGCAAAATTTTTTTATTACACTTTATAAAATGGAAAATCAGCTGCTATACTGTTGTCAGTTACTATATCCAATTCCTAGAAACATCATAATTTTTTATCGCAAAAGGAAAAATTTATAATCTGTTTGTAGGTCTCCAGAAAAATTGGAAAAATGTATTGTGAGCCGTTTCCAAGCCATATTTTAGTGAATTGTGTTACACGATATTGGTGTTTCAAACCATAAATCATGTTTTGCATTATTGATCTTATGCTTTCCAAATTTACAGAAGCCTCTGTTGAATTCTTGAATTTCAGGCTTTGCCTTATGTAGCTCTCCTTATTGTGATGCTGTTCTTCATCTATGCTGTAATTGGAATGCAGGGTGAGCAATAAACTAAGGTGCTTTCAGTTTTGAAAAGCTCATATCTGTGTCTCTGAAAAATGTGTGCATGTGATTTAAGATGAACAGGTAAACTGTGCATGTTACAATACTTAATGGTGTCACATAAAGATCACTAATTATACTTAACTGTTTTTGAATCAGTGAACAAATCTTGCCTTTCATTACAGTACTTGCTGAATTTCCTCATTAACGTTTAGCCTGAAAAGTCAGAGACATATTGGTCTGCGCGAATTACTTTTCAGAGAAATTTAGCCAAGTTGTATAATTGTATAACTGATTGTAGACCATAAGTTGTTTAATTTTTTAACTCAAATTTCCTTAAATCTGTTTAGGAAAGTACCTCTCTCATCTCATAATTATACAGTAACTGGACATATTGGTGAAAACATTTCATTCATCCAGCTCACAGTTGAAGGCAGTCATATTTCATTCTGTCAGATTTGGGCACAAGACTGCAACAAGCTCTGGGCACATATGCCAATCCATTCCCAAAAACACACTGGGCCAATTTGAGTCTGATAATTATCCTGCAGTAGCAGCAAGTCTTTAGCACATGAGAGGAAGCAGGAGTGTTTTAGAGGAACATCCCACAACACAGGCAGAATAAGCAAACTCCAGCTAAAAATCGAAAGACTTACCGTGCATTCAAATAACAAGGTGTTCATTAGAAGAGACATATGCATTTCGACTGAATATACTCACTAGAAACACAGACATTTTAAAAAAATAAACTAACAATCTGCACTTATAAAATAAGCATACAGTATGTTTTGCCTTTTTTGTTTCTACATTTACTTTAATCCTCACAATGTTTCTGACACTCGCTTTTAGGTATCCTGGACATCACCTTTTTCTCCACAAGCCTATTTTATATTGATTAACCATCTTACCATGTTGTAGTAGATGACAATTAGGATTTTTTCGTTGCTTTTTTGGTTGATGAACATCCAAACTACCCTAAATGCAGCAGAAAATCCATAAAGTCAATGGTGGGTCAAAACGGTCCCAAAAGACATGGCAAATTAAAAATGTAGAAGCTGTACACAGAAAAGGTTACAAGATTTCATCCTGAAGAGAGGAAATTTCGAGAGTGTTTCTACCAATTTCAAACACAAACAACATGTCAAATTTAACCTGAAGATATCAAAAGTAAAAGGTTAGAGGTTGCAGTTAACTACATCAGCCTTGGCAGACTCCAGACTGAAACAAGATGCCTCATTAAATAATCAGATTCAAACTGGTGAACATAAAAACTAACATTAGCCTACACCCCCAAGATAAGCATTTATAGTGCTTTAGTTAAATGTGATAAATACAATGAGTTGTCATCAAAATCTCATTTCAGCAATTAAGAAAAAGTAATGATCAAAATAAAAAAGGAAAGAAGTAAAATAGACATGTGGACAAAAATCTACATAAGCTTATTCATGTTGTGATTCTGGCACCAAAAAATTGCAAAACTGGTGAAGCCTTAAAAAAGACCCATGAAAACAAGTCAGAACCCTCACTGGGCTGTAGGTCTAACCCAGGCAAGCCTGACCCTAGGTGAATGGAGGGCTTTGGTCCTGACCAGGCCCCATAATAGAGAACAGGTTTTTAAAGTTCAAAAATAACAAGGGGGGGGCTCAGATAAAAATCTGATTTTATAGAGACAAGTCCCACAAGAACATTTATAAAAAAAATCAGGATTTATTTTATGAATGTAAACAAATACAGGAAAATGCTTAAAAAAGGAGTTGCCTGAACAGCAGTCCTAAAGTGAAACAAGTACCAATAATCTATCCACAAATAAAAATCCAAAATCAGCACAGAAAATATTCAACAATCTGAGTGGAAGGACACAATGCTTACAAGCAAATTCAATGAATTACAAAGTGACTCAACGAGCCAGTCTGCCTTTCAAGGCTGGGGACAGTCCCTTAGCAGTGACACAACGGTGATTCCATCCACAACATACAAGGAGCACAAGAACAAAATGTCACCCACATAGAAACTACTGTACATAACAAGTAAATAGAACAAGGAAAACAAAAACACATACAAACAATGAATATACTGTAGATGAAATCTGAAAGAAAAACATAATCAGGAAACACATACAGGGTAATTCATGACAGAACAAACCACAAAAAAACAAACATATTTACACACAGTTACATTGTTAACAAATGTATTTCTGGATTACTGACACCCAAATCCTTTGTCTTCTATTGGTGACTTGTGGCATGATGGCTAGTAATCCTGTCACAACTCCTAGGGCTCTGGTTTGACTCCCAGCATGTGTGGAGTGTGCTTGTACTTTGGATATCATTGAGTAAAAAAAGTATGCCCTGTGAAGAGTGAGTGTACCCCCAGATTTGGTCAACCTCCCCGTGCTGCACATAAAAGCTATGCCCACCAAGCAACACCAGGTATCACATTTTTAAAGTTGGAAAATGGTGCTAAATTCTGTAGTCGTTTGAGATTCTATAACTGTAGTTCCCTGTGACTATGTAATGAAGGGAGATGTTTCCAAAAATAGATGAATAGACTTTCTGCTTTTAGTTATGATTTTAACTTCTCATAAAGAATGAGCATGTGTTTGTTCACATTGGCTTCATCTACAATTAAACATAAAATGGCCAAAAAAAATTTTTTTTTAAATTTTACATTAAACTGTGGGCTCACATTCCCACAGATGTGGAAAGGACATTAAAAGGGGTGAAGGTGCATAAATGTACAAGCAGCAAAGACATGATAGCATCTTTTGAGAAGTCAAAAAGTGGCCTGGGATGACTCTGTTTAGATGTATTACTCTTTTTCTCTTTTCAGATGTTTGGAAAGATAGCGCTGAAAGATGGAAGCCAGATTAATAGGAACAACAACTTCCAAACCTTTCCCCAGGCTGTGCTTCTCCTGTTCCGGTAGCTATATCAAGTCATTTTGAAAGGATCATGCACTGAAATTCCTGTTTTTTTTGCAATTCTTTAAGTCTAATAATTATTTATCAGTTGATATATATATTATCAGTTGAATCAAACACCTCCACTGTTTAGGGGTCAGGAGCCTCAAACCCATATTAAGTACTTGATAAATTAAATCGATTGAGAACACCAAAAGTGACTATTAAGTTGGTAAACATTGATCGATTTTCAGGCTTAGATGTGTTAAATAATTTGTCAACAGGCTAAAAAGGAAATAATAAAAGAAATACATATAGATTTCTGTATAGGAAACAAATTCAGAATACAACCGTGAGCAACCGTTTTGCTCTTAATTGATAAACCAAGAATGTTGTACTTCTGTGATATTTAAGTTTACAAGTATTGAAATCTTGCAGAGTTTTAAATCAAAAGCCATCATTTTTCAGCCATCATTCACTGAACAACTTTGCTCAGGGGTTTCCAAACTTTAAGTCAAGGCTCCTCACTAATATAAACCCAATGTAGTGAAGCGTGGCATGCTTTTGGATCCTGGTCACTGCGCACATTAGTCACACTGCATCGTTTTGTATAAACGTAGACCTATTAATCAAAGCAGATGCTTAACTACAGCGGATTCTTGACACATATGTCATTAAATGTCACATGGCTTCTCTAAGCCAGGTGTTTTTACCCATTTTTGTTGATATACCACCTCCAGGAACTGAAATATTTTCAAGTGCCACCATTTACTTTCAGTCTTAAATTAAGTATAGAACATTGACTGGGCACACCATAAAGTGATATTTCTTAACTCACATCTCTTCATCTAATATTGCTCTTGGGAAATTTAGCTTTTCTTATGCACATTAATTTTTTAATGAATTAACTTATAAGAACAAGTAGCATGGTTTGATAAGGAATAAAAATTGGAAAGTTCAAAATTTCCATGTTTATAATTTACAAAAATTCTTCAGTCACAGTATATATGAATCTGGATCAAAAGAAGCAGAAAATATAACTGCAGGTTAAAAAAAAAGGAAAACAGCTCCGTCAGTTGTGAAGGTTGAGTGTCTTTGTTTTATAGGCTTGCTAGATGTGTTAAACTTTAGTGGGCCTCGGTTATAGTGCTGACTATGTAAGTAACCAAGTGCCGTATACAGTACAGTGGGAGGGTATGGTACAGCTGGTTACCATTTTGTGGGGATGAACTAGAGTGCAGCTGAACACCATATTAAAGTGGTATTCGGTAATGTTACAAAGGTGATTTAAAGTTGATTCATTCAGAGCTACAAACTGCTAAGTCTCCATTAGTACTGCCTCAATGTAAAGTGGGTCCGAATAAATGTCTGCCAAAAAAAAAAAAAAAAAGTTACTAATAACTTTTACTTACTCAAAAGCCACCATCCTGTTCTCAGCACATTCTGAAAAACAGCAGTTCTATCAGCTATGCAAAAAAATCTGCCTTCTCTCTGTTCAATCGTAGTTTGGCTCCATCAGTTCATTTACCGGGTGTGTGTGGTTTTTTTTTTGTTTTTTGTTTTTTACCTTGTTTTTGTTTTTCTTAATCACAGTACAGTATGCACGTGGACAGCAGTGTTGGCGTCTTCCAAAATCAAGGCTGTAAGATGAATTAAAAAAAAAAAAAAAAAAGTTAAAAGTTGTGTAATCAGTTTTATGTCTCAATTATTACCATGTGTGGCATACCCAGTAAACCATAGCACACACTTGGGCAAGTGCAACACACGGCCATTGTCCAGATGCCCGAGTCTCACTTTGTAGAATAGTCAAATATAACATCTCAATAGATAATGATAACTAAAACAGCTGAGTTCCCTTTCAAATAAGTTACATTTCATGTGTGATTTTACAATAGTGAAGCCTACCTAAAAACAGGTGTTTGACTTTGAGTTTCCCTTTGGGGGTAAGGATTGTAGAAAGATTGGAAGATTGCTCCTCAAGGGTTTGGCAACACTGCACAGACTCCTTTTGGAGCCATACATTTCTCAGAGAAGGGCCCAGATTAAAATAAAGATGGGAAAAGTGTCTTTTATAAATGAAACATGGCTAAATGCAATCCAAGATGAAAAGAAAAGACATACTCTTAAGATAAAACCTGTACTCTAGAAAAACAATGAAATTGCTACCCAAAAGTAGTTGAGAAAGAGGAAGAAAGATGTAGCAGGTAAATATGATAGAACACGGAAAGTCTGGTATTGATGTTTGCCGTTTGTGCAATACAATAAAGAAAAAATAAAGAAAACAGTAAAAATGCACATTGTTTGCTGTGCAAAAAGAATTTTTCAGTTGCTTATGGTGGTGTTCAGGATGTACAGAGTCATGCTGGAAGCGTGAAACATTGGTATTGGTAAAGCTAGTGGACATATTAGCAGAGTAGAGCAAGTGTATAACGTCTTGTATATAGTGCTTTAAGAGTGTCACAAAAAAATAAAACAAATCGGGAGTGGTCTCCCCTCGACTTCCTCATATACTTGGATATGGGGATGGATATTTGAGGAGTAAACCGCCAGACAATGATTATATTTCTAAATTATGTACATTAAGAACCATCAACAACAAATCAAATCAAATTAATAATATATTGAACAATTATTATCAAAGTAAAGTTGAATAAATCAGACTCTGCAGCTGCATGAATAACGGAAATAGCCCAAAAGTTGATAGAAATCTACATTTTGTACCAAATACTTGTATGCAAAATTTGGTTGACCTAAGTGAAAGCGTACTCAAGTTATCGTGTTTACACACACACAGAGACATAATTCCAAAAATGGCATTTTCGGACTCAGGCGGGGGTCTAAAACGTCAAGATTCATCAAATTCTCGAAATGGAATTTTTGGAGGATTCCAATACTTTCCCTATATTTCATATACGAGAAAGTAAAAAACTCGCTTCCCGGGTCCTCCCTGCGTGGAGTTTGCATGTTCTCCCCGTGTCTGCATGGGTTTCCTCCGGGCGCTCCGGTTTCCTCCCACAGTCCAAAGACATGCAGGTTAGGTGGATTGGCGATTCTAAAATTGGCCCTAGTGTGTGCTTGGTGTGTGGGTGTGTTTGTGTGTGTCCTGCGGTGGGTTGGCACCCTGCCCGGGATTGTTTCCTGCCTTGTGCCCTGTGTTGCCTGGGATTGGCTCCAGCAGACCCCCGTGACCCTGTGTTCGGATTCAGCGGGTTGGAAAATGGATGGATGGATGGATGGAAAGTAAAAAACAGTGACGCTAAAAAATAAAATAATAACGTATCATATTTTTCATCTTTGAATAAATGTCAAAACCAATGGTGCCACTTTCACAATGAAAGATCATTTCAGAGTTTGTGGGTCCAGTATTTCCTTAGTATTTTACTCATGTCTATATCTGTAGATCACCATGTCGTGCTGTGTAGTATATAAATTTTATCTACATACTACACTGTGAACTTCCAGTTTTTTTTTTTTTAACTTTGTGTGAGGTTACAAAGTAGTACTGAATTTTATATTCGCTTTGTAAAGAGGCAGATTAAGAGTGGTTTTGGGAAACCCATGTATAAGTAGCTTGTATGTTACATGCTATGAGTAACCTGTGTCTGGAAATTCACCCCTGTTCTTGAAATGTACTGCTGGATCTTTTCCTTAATAATGGCTTGCACTTGTTTACCCGTGGTGCATGTCAAGCTTACTGGCCTGAATCAGCCCGGCCACCTTTTTTATTTAATGGAACAACAGTTGCTAGGTTGTAGTCTGTAGCAGCTTCCACAGTGTGCAGTGCATTTTGAAAAATGTGCTTCAAGGTTTTATTGTACTTACTCACTAACCTCTTGAAGTGTGACATGGCCCTTGGAAGGAGTGGAGTAAACAGACAGAATTGCCAGTCTGATAATGGCAGCTGAAAGAGAGAGAGAGAGAGTTTCTTTGTTACTGTCTTTATGTTCTGCAAGCTTACATGATGCACCTCCTGTACCAATGGGATAGGACGACTCCTCTGCTTCACTCCAACCCAGTTTAGGTGAACACGGCATATTCATTGGGAACAACGATTTGACGAATCAATCTTGACATATAAATGTCTCCTTGTTTATCTTTTTAGACTTAGCCATATTTGACAAAAATCAGTCCTAGTAAAATTATATTGTTTTAGTTTTTGAATAGACTCTCTACCAGAACACTGTGAAATGTGTTATTTAGAAGTCGGCATAACCTAAAGGTTTGATCACCTCTGTGTAGAGCTAGGAGATACATACATACTTACTCGATGCATCATAGCTTGTTCTGCGTGGGATGTAGCAAATTGTCACATATTTTTTTTAAACCCTTTGAACACAACAGGCCAATTTTTTGGCCAGCTGCATAGCAGCAAATACCAGAAAGGCTGGTATAACAGCTCACCCATCTATCATCATAACTGCTCTGCTCTGAATCTTACAGTTTGCCACCGTAGAGGCATATTTTCATTTTTTTTTTTTTAGCTGCAGGTCAGTTTTGTATTTCTCGTAGCTTTGAAAGAATTTCAGTTGTACTTCAGCATGGGATCAATTCAAAACAATAGGTGCTTAGTGTGCAGAGAGAAATACAAGCAGGCAAAGAGAGCTTTTACCCTTCTGCTCCACAGGAGGTTACTTTCCTCCCTGAGCTCACCTTAGGATATCTGCATTACAGTGTGAGAGGTATACCACCCCAGTCAAACTTCCCACCTGTCACTATCCCCAGCATGGGTTGCACTAGGCCTGAGGAAGTTCAGGTGCTTGACGGCAAAAGCAGGAACCGTGCAGGGAAGGAAGATGGTGAAAATCATGCGAAGTGTTCTTGTGCAATGCTTATGGCACTACAAATTTTTTTGAAGCAAATCATTCAAAAGTGCAGTTTTTGGCATTAGATCCTTATAAAAGATGGTAGAAAATGCTGAAAAATGAGAGAATGAAGGTGATAGAGCTTGTTCTATTAAGTATCAACCTGCTGTTAAAATATTGTGGTTTATCATCATATCACCATTAATGTGATGTGACTATTGTTCTGCAGTGGGATTTGTCACAGTGAAATGACTTGTCACAAACATTATGCACAAAAAGGTGCACTTTATGTTGTTTTGAAATGTTTCTTGTGTGCAATTACCAGGTTTAAATAAATACTGTTTAGTTACATTTAACTTGGGTGAGGCTCCCCCAATTGAAAAAAAAGTTAAAAATTGTTCCAACAGAAACCACTAATGAATATAAACAAGAATGATTAATGCAGATATATGCTGTAGCCTGCAGGGACTACTAGAATCATCATATTGGTGTGTTTGTATGATAAAATTAAATCAAGCATTTATGAAGTACTAAAGAAAAAATTTCAAAATGCTGAGAAACACAGTGTATCATGTATCATGAAACTACTGTATGTATAGGCCATATTGTCCAGCTCTACCTCTACGTTTGAATTTTATTATGCTTATTACAGAATAATAAACCTAGATAGTGTTTTACCCAGCTGTGTTAGCTACTGATTTAATCTATGAAATTTTGTTGTTGTTTTCTCTTTGTAGGGTTTTTCCACTTAATATCTAAGCAAATGCATTTCCATAATTGGTATGGTATTCCCAATTAAACCCCATTTTTTAATATTATTAAAACTAAGGGGCTCTGCCCCCTGCTACGCGCTAGTCACTTCACGGCACTCTTACTCGCATATGGGGAAGCGGATGTAGTTTACAGTTTACACAGATTATTATTTTCATGGGAATTGTTACATATGCATAATAGAACTAACTATTTTACACTACAGCGAGTAATTAACCATATTAAAAAATAGTAAAACGTAATAAATTGAAAGAAAATTATGTTTCATGTTGCGTTAGAGGTATTTGTTGCGTTATACGTTTTCGATCTGTTTTGCTTTGAAATTAACATACAAATACTTTTTAAACTTACACTTTTACTGTAAAACTTCAGTAAAAACAATATTTGGAAATAGCTTTTCATCAATATTGCTTTGAATTTTGATTCCGTGTTTAGAGTTACATTGTGACAATGCAACTTATAACTGCCCGTGAGTGAATATTGTTTCTTTCTCTCTAATAAATAAATAGACTTTTTCGAATGTTTGTCCCTGTGATTTGTTAATTGTCATAGCAAAAGCTGTTCTAACGGGAAACTGTAAACGTTTTAATACGAAGGGCATATCAAGATCTCCTTTGGTGTCTAAAGTTATCTGGGGAAGATGTGCTACATTACCTTTCTTGTCACCTTTTATAATTTTATATGTCAGAATTGTTCAAAAAATTTTGATTACAACTAATCATGTCCTATTGCATAGCCCATCACTCATACATAAATTATGCAATAACATTACGATACATCCTTCTTTCAACAGTAATTCATGCGGTGGACGGTTGTAGATATTCTACAGGACATTGTAAGTTGATGTTTTCATCTTCCGCACCAGCACCACCAACTGTTTCAGCATAGTCTATTGATACACATTTAACCAATTTGCCATGTAACCAAGCGACAATTTTCATGTTAATTCGTTAGACTTCATCATTTCTCGTTGCTACGATTGCCCATGTACTCATTTCTTCTGTTGATAACCCTTCGGGTTGAAATTCTTCAATAAGATTTGGACCTAATAAGTCTTCTTTTACTGGGAATGTAAAGTGAGAAAAACGTAAAAATTTATAAGAGCTGAGAGCATGGAAACTGTGTGTGACAAAAGCATTCACATGAATGAGAGGTGAGAGGACCGCGGGTGTGGGCTGTTTAACTTGAAATAGTTGAGAGGAGGGCGGTACTTGAATAAATCTCTTGGCAATAGTCTCATCTCAGCATTTTCTTTTATAATAGAGAGACAATCATATTACATTGAAGCTATTGTTTGCTCTGGCCATAACACACTGCAAATATCAGGTCTCTATCTCTGAAGCTTTTTTGTGGAATTGAAATGCCCTCTGTGAGATGTTGCTCATAAACACACAGTCAAATTCTCCTTTGCATAAACAGCAACACCCTCACTTTTTTGATTTAGCCTGTGTTTCCTTTAATAATGTGTGTATTCATGTATATTGTAATCATTTCTGCTATTTCTGTTGCCGTTATTGTTCTCTGTGATTTCAGCTCAGTCACGCAATGTGACTTTAAATAAATAATTAGTTCCCGGGGCATGTAAGCTCCAAGTGGGTGCAGGTGTGCATCTGCCGATGCTGCTCTGGAGTTGATTGGGGTGCTTGGCTGATTGCGCATTCACATGCAAATTCAAGTGGACCAGTCAGGTGCCTCATTCAAGCCTTGAAGTAGGCAGAGAACAATACCTGCGCCCAATCGGGCATAACATCGACGGTTTTGGATTCAACAGGGTCCTGGAAGCGACCAGGTAGCATGGAGCTGACCTGGTCAGTCACAATCCATTGTCGTAATTATTTGTAGCTACATATACAGTACCGGTGAAACCCCAATGTTTTCATTTTTTACTGAAATTTAAGCAGTTCATATCCAAAGAATAACCTGAACTGGTACAAAATTAAGCATTAAACTCTCAGAGGTTAAAAAAATGAGGTTACCAAAAAAACTAAAAAAAAATGTAATATTCAGTTATATGGTGAACATTTAAGCTAATTTTTAATTCCATTCCTAACCTGTTGAGTGTTGTTTAGTGTTCTCTATTCTCAAATTTTACACTGCGTGGGCCCTGGAAAGATATGTCTGATACGAGTAGCCAGGATCTGGAAAAAAGGTCTGTGTGTGCATGTGTGTGTGTGTTTGTGTGTGGTGTTTTTTCTTTTTTTGTAAATGCTATTAGTTTCCAGAAAAATGTAACAATGTAATGTAACAATCAAGCATAAATTGTTGTAAGCAAAATGTAAAAAAAAAAAATCCAATCTGAATTACGATCATGATGAATAGCCTATGCAAAAATCCATTCTTCTGTAAGTTAGTATCTTTACTTAATCACATAACCTAATATTATTTAAGTCTTTTGATTAAAAGTTTTTTTCTGCCTACTTTTTGTAGCACATTTACTCAGTGTAATTGTTTGAATTACAGACTTAGTAATACACATTAAAAAGTCAGCTAATTATTTCGATCATGGCAGAACATTTAAAAGTTGGGATGCCACCTATTACCTTGTATATTCTATACAGCTTTGAAGACTGTAAAGTTATAGGTAGTTGCTGAATGTTCAATTATTTTGTTTCACAGGTGTGCTACAGGTGAAGCCTGGCAGGACATTATGTTGGCCTGCATTCCCCCACAGCCCTGTGAGAAGGGTTCAGACACAGAAAATCCAGCTGAGAATAACTGTGGCAGCCAATTTGCAATCTTCTACTTTGTTAGTTTCTATATGTTATGTGCCTTTCTGGTGAGTATAATTCTATGATATGAAAATCATTTTTTATACTTTCTTTGATTTGTGTTATAACTACACACAGTATCCTGGGAAAGAAGGGTATTCTCCATGACCATGGAAGAGTTATTATTACATTTAACAGTGTATGTTGATTTTTGAATCTGTGTATTTTGAAAGGTAGTGGACCTTCAAATAACATAATAAAGAACATGCAGTGTACAAAGTAATTTTTTATAATTTAAACAAGAAACATACAACAGAGCAAAATGTATGAGACAACACAAGATGAGCAGAAGAGAAAATGAACTTTACTCTAAACCTTGTCTTTGCCTGTTTTGGTCCTGTCTGTCCATCACTTAGCCCCTTTCTCAGAAGGCGTTCTTTCTCTTCCACCTTTTACCACTTTCTATCTTCTGGCTTCTCTTCCCCTCGCATGTAAACCCCATAATGATACTACTTGAAGCCAAGTGCTGAATTGATGTCCTGGAAGAAGGGCAACCCTTTGTAGCTACAGTATAAGACACCAGGTCAATGCACAGCCTCTTTTAGGCAGCAAGGTCCTTTAAATGGACAGGCTTCCCAAGCATATATTTGACAGCCCTTTTTATGTTTAAGGCAGCCAGGTCCCACCTGTCCAAAGTGGATTACCCATGTTGCTGCCTTCTAGTAAGTGAAGGCTTAGAGTGCTGCTACCAGTTTAAAGCTAAAATACAAATTTCACAAATTACATGATGCACACACATAAAATTACAGGTTAGGTTAAACACATTGTGAAATGTTTAAACTGATTAACATAAACATATCCTGACAATTTGCGTTCATTACTATTATAGTTGAGATATGGCCAGTTGACAAACACAGGAAAGGAAAACAAAAACTCCAGGTAGTAACATTCCTGGAGAAAATAAAATTCTGAACCCTAAAACTACTGTGCATTCAGCAGTATCATAGACATTTGTGCTGAGATGTCTAAGTAAGAAAAAACTGGATGATTTCATTACTTAATTCCAAGGCTTCCATTATCTCTAGTGTCTTTCCCATGGGCAGCACTAACAGCTTGGCAGTAAAGCAATGGCACAAAAAGCCATAAGTCAATGTACCAATAACATAAACAGAATAGAGAATTGTCAATGACAGTTTAAAATAATGGTTTGTTTTTTTTGTGCAAATAGATAACAGTCAGAGATGCAATGGGCATTTAATCAGAAGCTGTACTTTGGGTAGGCTACACTGAAGTATTGAGTCATGAGCCGGGATTTAAAAACTGAATCTGATTGGGCATCTCTTATGTAAGAAAGGCAGATCATTCCAAAGCTTTGTGGCCTAGTGGCTAAAAGACCAACCTCCTAGTGTTGTTTTATGAATCGTTGGAGTCATCAATAGCAAACTGATCATAATGTATGCTCTGCTTTGTACAGAATGGCAAGTTCAGATAACTAAGTAGGGCCTATTCTGTTTAAAGTTTTGAGATGCAAGAACAACAATTATGAAATCGGCTCTAAACTAGGAACACAGTGTAAGCACTTATAGTATGTGTTTATAATTTCTAGATCTAGTAATGATTCTTTGCAGCAGCATTTTGAATTTGCTAAAAGCCACAAACTGAAAGATTTGAATGACATGAATAACATATTGCAGTAGATACTTAATTTCTCTACATTTTTAAGCTGGAAAAAACAGGGCTTTGATACACTGTAGTGTGTGTTTAAGCAGACAGATTAGTGTCAAAGATAACACCTACAGTATGTTGTATTCTGATTCACTAAAGCTATGGTTTAGACCTACCATGTTAAAAAGTGAAAGGATATTATTGCATTTTGCATCATTCCTCCAATATTTGCCTTATCCATGTTTAAAGACAGTAGTTGACAACTATCCAATATTTTAAATCACTTACACAATTAACAAAGGACACCTAAGAAACTTCATTTGGTCTGAACGAAAGGTATAGGTAAGTATCATCTGCATCTGAGTGAATGAGAACATTATGTTTTGTAACAATATCTGCCAGAAACAGCATGCAAAGTGAAAACAACAAAGGTCCGAGTACCGAGCCCTGCAGGAGACTCTGTACAACTTCAGAACTAGAAGACTTCTGTTCATACTGAAATCAATTTGATAAATCACGCAATAATGGGGCCTGAGAACCTAAAATCAAGAGTTCAAGAGGTCAAGAGTTCCACAAAAGTCAAAAAAATAACCGTAGCATTTACCTTCACAGGTGAAACAGAAGTTAGTGCCATTTTTTTTACATGGGGTACTTTGACCAGTCAGAAAACCAGACTGTTTAGGTATTTCAAAGAGTCAGATATCACTTGTTTCTACTAAATATTTTAACTGACTATTATTAAAAAGTAAAAGTGAAAATAGAATGCAATTCCACGTGTTAGGAGGGTGCATACAATACATTTTTAATAGCTAACATCTAAATAGGTTTGCTGTAACTGAAATAGCTTTGATTGAAAATAAATTTCAGCTAAAGTGGTGTAAAAAGCCCTGTTGTTATGTTCACTGATAGTTGTGGGGAGTCTATGGCTAATTGTAGTTTATACTTCTTAAACGTGGTATTTTTAAATAAATACCTGATGGAGTAATAAAATCTCTGTTGAAGTCTCAAGGTAAAATCACTGGCTGTAATGACCAATAAACTACGCTGTCAGAGAAAAACTTGATCACTGTAATTGGCAGATAATGCAGCAGTCAAGTTGTTTTCTCAGTTCAACACAAATATTGAGTACTTTTTTCACTGTATGCATAATAAGTAGCTTGTTAACTATGGTCACAAAGATGGATTCCCCTCAACAGACAGACATGACAAAGAAAATGGGTGTTTTTTGCATTATATGTGAACACACCTAAAAAGTAAAGCATTATTTACCGCACCACATATTTACCCTTGTTTAATGTGCATTAACTTACATATACACATATGCTGTATTATTACACAAGGGAAAAACAGATTTCAATAGAAAGATATTTATATCACCACCATTCAGCATCATTCCCCACATTTTTGCAGATCATCAATCTGTTTGTAGCTGTAATCATGGACAATTTTGACTACCTGACCAGGGACTGGTCGATTCTTGGGCCACATCATCTGGATGAATTTAAGAGGATTTGGGCTGAATATGACCCAGAAGCTAAGTATGTATTTTTTAATATTTGGTTAGTGAACCAACAAATTACAAACTTTGTCTAATATGTACTTTCATTTAGTTATTATTAAAGTAAGGTAATGATGAAAATATGATCATTGTGTATATTTCACAGAGTTACTCACTTGGAAAAATAACATCACAGATTATAGTTACATTTTTCTAAGGAGTTTTGTTTAAGTAAACTATTTGTTTAAAATTTGTTTTTATTTATCTTGATTATTGAATAATCAAAGAATGCTGAGCTAATTCAGTTACTAAACATTTATCTTATTGATCATTTGAGGCTTACCATCCCCAGTAAGCACGAAAGGACACAATGCTGACATATTTCTCATCTTATGAGACTTATTTTTTTCCACCCTATGCGAACTACTAAATAACTGAGACACAGCCTTTGATTTAGATTTTCTATCAGATTACTTATTTTCAAATAATTTTACATTTTAGACATTTTTCCTTTAACTCCAGATGATATTTAGTGTAAAAAAAAAGTCCCCATAATTCAATCTATATATATAAAAATGGAATGGGTGGGTCGTCGGGTGGGCCTTTTTTTCATTCCGTCGTTTTTTCGACGTTTTGAAAATGTAGAATGATTATTTGATTTTTTTGTTTTTATTTGATCGTGTCTATGTAGCCGCCGTCATAATAAAGTATCGCTAAAATCGTCATTTATCGTAATTTATTTTTGACGTATAACGTCGCCGTCGTCGAGGTCAGTGATACCAGTGCAAAAAATCTGCTTACGGTTGAAAGACACGCCCTACTCACTGGACAGTTAAAAACACCAATCAAACTAACGATGACATCAAGTATTACCCAATCAAAAGTAGGAAAGGAGGCATCATCATAAAATGCGTGTGGGATGATTTGCATGAGACGCTGCTTTAAAAAAAAAATGATAAAAAAAATACGGGATAAATCCCGTCCAGTATTGATTCAAAACGGGACGCGCAATTTCATTCTCAAGCGCGGCACGATTCCGTATTGTAAAGGACGGGTGGCAACCCTACAGTGCCAGGTAACCACCCATACAATCACATTGTGATTCAGACTAGGAATGCAATGAATGTAATTACCCCGATCTACATACAAGGCGAAAGTCTTGCAACATTCAAAGATGATGGTTTGGGATAAGTACACCATACAACATAAAAGAGCTTATGAAGCCTTGAACCGAAAAAAGCAACATCTCAGAGATCGTAAAAAAAAAAATAGGAGCTAATGTCGTTTTACTCGCTGTAGATTTTAGTCAAACATTACCAGTTATTTCACGAGGGAGACCAGCACATCAACTCAACGCGTGTTTAAAATCCATGCTTCTCCCACGCTCGGTTATATCTCGCGTGTTCTCGGGTAGGTGCACCAAAAAATGTATACATTTAAGCATGTAATGGGCAAACAAAAAATGAGGTATACCCGAAGGCACAGCAGTAGTACTTAATGTAACTTTACTTCTTAAATGTTAATGTTTTACTGTTTAATAATTTATACGCTTCTTATATGTTGTTCAAATTCTTTTATCAAAATACCACTGACAGCGCAATGCACGATAACATCGAGTGAATACACCATACGCATCCACCCACGGCTGCCCTGCTGTGCGCAGATAGGACTTGATTGTACAATAAAATAAAATAAAGATAAAAAGACTAAAACAATCATCACCCATAAAGCGGATAGTAGACGTGACGTACTATATGTGTACCACATTTCAAGTGTATAGGTGCAACGGTTTGCGAGCTACAGGTCATTTAAAATCCTGGACAGACACACAAATTGCCACGGTAGCAAATTACAGAAGAAGATTTTACTGTTTAATAATTTATATTTATATGAAATGTGCTTCTTATATATTACTTCATATTCTCATATGATAATGATGTTAATGTTTATATTGATTTCTGTATTATTAAAACTGCATGTATGTGTGTATATGTATATATATATATATATATATATATATATACGAGCTGTATATACCCGGCGTTGCCCGGGGCAGAAGTAACCTAATCGGTCAAAACACTTACATATATACCAAAGTAAACCTAATCGGTCAAACACTTACATATATAAAAAAACCGAACCTAATCGGACAAACAGCTTCATATATACAGAAGCGAACCTAATCGGACAAACAGCTAATCTATATACATAAGCAAACCTAATTGGTCAAACAGTTACATAAATACAAAAGCAAACCTAATCGATGAAACAGCTTCATATATACAGAAGCGAACCTAATTGGTCAAACAGTTATGCATGTGCACAATAATTTTACAAAGATTATGCGTGTTAACAATCATTAAAAAGAAAAGATTGAGGAACTCTTCTTCTATATGTGATGAAGCTGGATGAAGCTGACTTGACGAAGACGTAGGTGGCATAGATTGGTTTTTCTAAAACAGAAGAAAAAAATGAGTATCTATTATTATTTTAAATTAGAATGAAAATGAGAACCTTGATTACAGATAGATTATCCGTATTAAAATATGTGCATGAATAAACTTTTGCTAACTCTCTAGCAAAAGTTTATTCATACAAATTGGCATGGGATGGCTTTGTGAAAAAGTAAAAATTACATAAAAATAAATTGAGAATGCGTACTTCGATTTGACTGAGATTATCTGTAATGATGAAAAAAAAGTTTAGTATGTTTTTTTTTCCATACGGGAAGGATGTAAAACCTTACATAGGCACCCTTCAGCCCGTACTGAAGGGTAGTGTCAGATTCTTACTGACTAAAAAACACCCTTTTTATTCCACAGCTACCCCAAAAACCACTATTAGGCATTACTTTGGGGTGGCAGTAGTTTAGTTATGAAACAGCTGAGTCCTGAAAAAAATCTGTCTTATTAGTGGCTTCATCACATATAGAAGAAGAGTTCCTCAATCTTTTCTTTTTAATGATTGTTAACACGCATAATGTTTGTAAAATCATTCTGCACATGCATAACTGTTTGACCAATTAGGTTCGCTTCTGTATATATGAAGCTGTTTGATCGATTAGGTTTGCTTTTGTATTTATGTAACTGTTTGACCAATTAGGTTTGCTTATGTATATAGATTAGCTGTTTCTCCGATTAGGTTCGCTTCTGTATATATGAAGCTGTTTGTCCGATTAGGTTCGGTTTTTTTATATATGTAACTGTTTGACCGATTAGGTTTACTTTGGTATATATGTAAGTGTTTGACCGATTAGGTTACTTCTGCCCCGGGCAACGCCGGGTATATACAGCTCGTGTTTTTATAAAAAGAATGACACATAGCTACAGCATTAAATAGACGGTTCACCTATTTTGCCTAATACAGTTAGCTGGACAACAAATAATTCGGGTTTTTACTGAATCAGCTCTTCATTCTGATGGTTTATAATTTTACAAATGTAAAAACATAAAACAGTATTCTGATTAGTTATTTAATGGTGGTTTGAAACTAAAAAATAATGCACTGTGACAGCAACAAATAATAATAATAATAATAATAAGTGCTTAAGACTTTGCTGATATTTATCCTCGTTCCAGCCTGTCTCCATATTGTAAAAAAAAACATGGATTTGATGAGTAGCTTAAAAGATTGTAAGACTAACTGTAAAGTGATACTTTATTTTTAACAGGGGGAGAATTAAGCATTTGGATGTTGTGACACTGCTAAGGAGAATCCAGCCTCCACTAGGATTTGGAAAGCTATGTCCTCACCGAGTTGCCTGTAAGGTATGGTATATTCATATTAGGTGCAATTTCTAAAAACTTTCAAATTTACATCAATGCACAGATATAAAATAAAAACACAACCATCCTGAAGTCTGACCATATGCCTGACAGAGTGCAAAAAAACAATCCAATGCTTTAAGTGCTACCACAATTTTGTATGATGTAACTGAATGTTCAAAAATAATTTTACTGTTTGATTAACAAAACATTTGATTAACTTAACATTTTGATGGACACTTGTACTATAAAACAAAAAAAAACTAAATGCAACACTGAAAAGTCCAACATTGAAATGTGATTATCCTTTCAGTATCATTAAAAAGCACGGTCTCTCCTTGTCACAATTAGGACTAAATAAAGTAGACTGAGAATCCACACATATGCACTTCTACCATTTACACTGAATTCACCTGTATTTGTAAGGTTAAACAGCCAAAGCTTCTCTTGAATAGCTTATGAAGAAGCCCTGACTTGATTCCCATACAAACTCTATGGCAGGAAGCTAAGGCTGCTCTAAACAATCACTCACCAAGTCAAATGCAGTAGATGTGAGTGAATACATTCACAAGATGGATTTTTCAATCTTTGTTTTTTTTTTTCCTTTTATAATAAAGTGGCTGAGGCCTCTGAAGATGGAAAGTATATTTTGGTAATCACATCAAAATGCATTTTTTTTTGGTTGAAACAAAGCAAATTGTTGCAGTCATCAACAGTGGGCAGTATATATTATATACAAACACACATTCATATAAATATCACCTTATGTCCATACATGCATGTGGAGACCATAGTATTTTTGGTGCTTTACCAAGATATTCTGCTGCTTTAGTACACACATACAGTACTCCTGGCTTTGTTATGGTAAGTTATTTAGGGTGAGCAATATGACAGCAACACTGACAGCCACGGTGAAAGATAACTTGTTCCTGGTATTGCTATTTCAGGAACCATGCTGTATTTTCAATAAGAATGTGTATCCTCTTGCTATGTAGCAGGTTTGAAGTTATGAGTGTTTTGCTAAAACTGTAAAAAACAGAAAAACTTAATTTGATTGGAGCTTGGCTAGCAAAAATGACCAAAAGATGGTGCCCAGGATGCATCATCTGTTTGTAATAAATTGTTTAATTATTCTTCCACTGTACACACTTAAATCCATTTTATAGGATATTTTACAACTCCTATTATAGTTCACTTGCTGTTCTGGAAAATAGGGTCATGTTTTGACTATACCAAATATTGAGATGATATATATTTAATGTAAAGTTCTGTTTTACACTCTCTCTGAAAAGGCAAAATTGGGCACAATTAAAGTGCATACAGAGCCACAATGAGAGCGTGTGAAACCCAAACAACCAGGGATCAGAACACTTACAACTATATACTGGTCTGATTTAACAGAGCAACTTTGAACGCCAGTAAAGGTGTTTTTGGGTTGGTGAGGGGCTATTTAGTTCAATATTCTTGAATGTAATACCCACTTTGTATGTGGACAACATGCAGACCTCACAAAGACAACAACTGCGCTTGGGCAGCTGTGCTTTTTGGTGTCCTTTTAAGTTTTTTGTCTGCTGTGTTGGTGATTTGCAAGTACTGTATGCACAAAATAGAACATAAGGCAATGCATTGATCAGCCTTGTCGTAGATTAGTCTATTGACTTTATAGTACTAATGTCTACGAAAGTTCTTAAAGAAGAAAAAATGTCAAAATGTTTCCAAAACAACTTGTGATATATTTTAGTTTCTTAGAGGCACAATTTTATATGAATATTATTGTCAAGTAAAATTAATTAGTGCCTTTTTTTATCATTAACAGTAAGTTCTGTTCTTACTACTGTATAGCACTATAAGAAAAGGATAAAATATTATATAGTAGCATTTTGATGAATAAAATATATATGAAAAGGATGGAATTCAGTTGTGTACATTATTATATAATACAACTACAGTGTTTATAACATTTTATGTTTTTATCTGATACTGTGCCCTTAAATGGCTTGACATTTAAATCAAAACATACTGTATATATATTTTGCATGTGTGTGTGTGTGTGTGACTATAATTATGTTTATTTTTTTAATTTATTATTTATTTTTGCAGAGACTGGTTTCCATGAACATGCCTCTCAACAGTGATGGCACCGTAATGTTTAATGCCACGCTCTTTGCATTGGTACGAACAGCACTACGCATAAAAACTGAAGGTAACAATAAAATAAAACAATAATGGAGCAAAGGTGTAGACACACATTATGGGACTCCCATTAGTGTTCTTATCTTTCATTTTCTTGTGGAGATTTCCTAGGATGCATTCCCCTTCTAGTGTTTCTGTACATTTTAATACTGTCCTTGTTGTAATCTGTAGTCCAAGTTTCCTGCTGACATTGTCATGATTGGCTGGCACAGAATCTGGTGCTGACTCTGAATGATCTGATAGGAGTGCCTACCTACTCACCTAACCAGAATTCGGAATGCACTGGACAGAGGAGCAGGAAAACAAATCTCTAATACATTCTTAAACTAATATGCAAAATATCATGCGAACAAACTAAACAAATGCTTACAATAGTAGAGGATGGCAGAATGTCACAGAGACACTGTCCTGCTCTAATGAGAGGTGGAATACCCTCACAAACTCCCCTTGTAGCAGAAAATGGCCGCCATGATACCACATCCACACTCACTTGGGCCTCATAAGATGCACAAACATGATGGTCATAAACTATTGGATAAATATCAGTAACAAAACAGAAAAAAATAACATTTAAAAAGAGAGCAAAGACAGAGCACCCTCCCAACAACATGGCATCCTGATGTTTTAAGGTGAAACACCTAGAACAGTAATTGGACATGCATTTCTAGAAATAACCCACAATCTGCCTTCTTGTCTATAGCCATACTAGTGTGCCAGTAAAGTCTATAAGAATCAAGTCTCAAAGGTGCACGTGAGTCCTACAGCAGATATAGGTTTCCAGTGTCTTAAAACAAGGAGTCATGGAAAGAAGGCTATATTTTTAACACTAGTCAAAAAATCTAATGATAATGTATTAGCCCATACATTTAATAGCCCTAAAGGAACTAGTTCAGCAAGGGTATCCATAAGTAGACATCTAGGTTGTCTGCTTATCTGAATCCTCTTCAAGAGAAATAAAATGGGCCTCCTTATAAAGGCTATATACCAGAAAGAAAGCCGCTGTATTACCTGTAGAGTTTGACAGATTAGTTAAGAAATGCATGACAATGTGTGTCTAATGTTTTTTTTAAGTATATGCAGTGGATATTTCGTCATAAAAACTTTCATCTTGTCACAAAATACATTACATTAGCGTCCTAAGTATTTTTTGTTATCAGTGAACAAGAAGAAATGCACCTAAACTACTTTAGCTTATTGACCTATTTTTTGCCATCATATACACCCTGATAGGCTGCACACTTCTAAACCTGCAATTTCACCCAGTTTTCCAACACTGAGAGGAATAAACAAGGATATCACCCTGTAGAACCTGAGTTAAACTGGAAAAAAGCCCTAACCCTTTGGTGATTACTACTGTCAGTAAACACAACATTGTTTCAGTGACATAATAGCAAATTTAATTTAATCTAATCTTATGTTGCAGAAAACCAAATACTAGCAGTTAATATATGAAAACAATACAACCTGTACAGTTTGAATCAATGGCCACACAGGAGGTCCACCTTTAGCAGTTACAGATTTGCAATCTTTATCTTCTTAAGCCACCTGATATATTTGTGATCTTTGGGGCTCCGCTGTGTTCCCGCCATGTTTGCTGTATTTTCTTCTTGAGCCAGTGGCTAGCCTGACAATGATGCTGAAGAAAATGCTGCCAAATCCTCTCTTCTATCCAGTACTCCATAAGGTAATCCTTTGAAAAAGTACTGGTAAAAAGCCTAAACGCTGCATCAGCTAAAGTAAGATAAACTAGCCGCTACGGCGGTTTAAAGAAAGGAACGGAAAAGGGTGAGAAAGGAATTCAGAAATCAAGAAGAAATAAATACTTCTTGAAAGACGCAGTTGTGAATAGGTGTTTTGGTGGAGACGACAGATAATGAGTCGAAAGATCTAACCCTAAACAATAACAACCCCAAAAAGATGTTGTTGTAGAATGCCTCTAAGTAATTCCTTAAGCTTAATCCAAAAGACCCATACTACAATATCAGGTCTGTGCTCCGGTCTTTGGGTATCCGACAGTGCATGTAGAATTTCTGGCCAAGCAGGATTACATGTGAAAGTGATAAATAAATCAGGCTTTCCGAATTTACGTACTATGGCCATGGCATCCTGATAGTTTTGTTGCATGTATCTTGGACTTCCTGGAAATGTGGACGGTAATATGATCATTTCACCTACACGTACGTTGTTATTTTCAGCGTTTGCTTGCAGTGCGTCTGATAGTTCCACGCACAGATCTTGTTGATGTAATCTGAAATAGTTGAGACGCGCGCCCTCTGTTTTAACATACGCATCTACGACGTACTGTTGGAATAGTTTGCCGCTGGAGTGCAAAATACTAAATGTATTCCTCATTGCTAATCTGTACGCGTAAAATTGGCATTGAGTAAGCCTTTTACGCTTGGAGGTTCTTTTATCGGGAACATGTTGTAAATCTTTGTGCCAGTCAATGTATCTGTAAGGGAATAAAAGTGGGTAAACCATAGGATCACAATTCATATTGAGCGTGGAAATCTGTTTATAGGAGTTGCCTATGGGATAGATGCAAATGTCCCTTTCGGCAGGTGATTCGCCATCTTCTCCGACGAAAATCGCTGCAACATCGGTGTGACATGTCGGGCATTGTATCGTCGTAAATCCTGCCTAGGGTTTTCCTTGAAAACCATTCGTACAGATGCTGTTGGATTGGACTGAGCGATTTAATGCATGTGTTTGTATGATTTTGCGAAGGGGTTGATGGTTCTGAGCATGCTATCTAGCTGTCGAAGTACATTTTCGCTGCATGCACAGTTTGCTTTATTTTTTAAGTGTACTTCAGTAGCTTGCACTGTGTCAAAAACATACAACTGTCCAGTCAGCGTGGGGAAGGGTTTGGAAGAGGATGAATAATAATCGAGAAATGCCGTGTCGGCTGCGTGTGGGCAGGACCGGTTTTGAAGTGGAAGCAGGACGAACCAGAAGAGAAATATACAGTGCATCCGGAAAGTATTCAAAGCGCATCACTTTTTCCACATTTTGTTATGTTACAGCCTTATTCCAAAATGGATTACATTCATTTTTTTCCTCAGAATTCTACACACAACACCCCATAATGACAACGTGAAAAAAGTTTACTTGAGGTTTTTGCAAATTTATTAAAAATAAAAAATCACATGTACATAAGTATTCACAGCCTTTGCTCAATACTTTGTCGATGCACCTTTGGCAGCAATTACAGCCTCTATGATGCCACAAGCTTGGCACACCTATCCTTGGCCAGTTTTGCCAATTCCTCTTTACAGCGCCTCTCAAGCTCCATCAGGTTGGATGGGAAGCGTCGGTGCACAGCCATTTTAAGATCTCTCCAGAGATGTTCAATCGGATTCAAGTCTGGGCTCTGGCTGGGCAACTCAAGGACATTCACAGAGTTGTCCTGAAGCCACTCCTTTGATATCTTGGCTGTGTGCTTAGGGTCGTTGTCCTGCTGAAAGATAAACCGTCACCCCAGTCTGAGGTCAAGAGCGCTCTGGAGCAGGTTTTCATCCAGGATGTCTCTGTACATTGCTGCAGTCATCTTTCCCTTTATCCTGACTAGTCTCCCAGTCCCTGCCACTGAAAAACATCCCCACAGCATGATGCTGCCACCACCATGCTTCACTGTAGGGATGGTATTGGCCTGGTGATGAGCGGTGCCTGGTTTCCTCCAAACGTGACGCCTGGCATTCACACCAAAGAGTTCAATCTTTGTCTCATCAGACCAGAGAATTTTCTTTCTCATGGTCTGATAGTCCTTCAGGTACTTTTTGGCAAACTCCAGGCGGGCTGCCATGTGCCTTTTACTAAGGAGTGGCTTCCGTCTGGCCACTCTACCATACAGGCCTGATTGGTGGATTGCTGCAGAGATGGTTGTCCTTCTGGAAGGTTCTCCTCTCTCCACAGAGGACCTCTGGAGCTCTGACAGAGTGATCATCTGGTTCTTGGTCACCTCCCCCGATCACTCAATTTAGATGGCCGGCCAGCTCTAGGAAGAGTCCTGGTGGTTTCGAACTTCTTCCATTTACGGATGATGGAGGCCACTGTGCTCATTGGGACCTTCAAAGCAGCAGAAATTTTTCTGTAACCTTCCCCAGATTTGTGCCTCGAGACAATCCTGTCTCAGAGGTCTACAGACAATTCCTTTGACTTCATGCTTGGTTTGTGCTCTCATATGAACTGTCAACTGTGGGACCTTATATAGACAGGTGTGTGCCTTTCCAAATCATGTCCAATCAACTGAATTTACCACAGGCGGACTCCAATGAAGCTGCAGAAACATCTCAAGGATGATCAGGGGAAACAGGATGCACCCGAGCTCAATTTTGAGCTTCATGGCAAAGGCTGTGAATACTTATGTACATTTGCTTTCTCAGTTTTTTTATTTTTAATAAATTTGCAAAAACCTCAAGTAAACTTTTTTCACGTTGTCATTATGGGATGTTGTGTGTAGAATTCTGAGGAAAAAAATGAATTTAATCCATTTTGGAATAAGGCTGTAACATAACAAAATGTGGAAAAAGTGATGCGCTGTGAATACTTTTCGGATGCACTGTATATAAGAGATAATAACTTGTCAACGGGATTGTTATTTGTCAGTTTATTTAAATATAGTAAAGTTAACTAAAAATGCCAAGCACACACTTACAAATCTATGAACACTCTTTTATCTTAAGCTTAAAGCTCAAAAGAATCTTGTAAACATGCCTGAGGATGCTTTTTGGTAATTGCATACATCTCATCACACCTCAGAGTTCTTTCCCCTGGAAAACACTTAGTCATCCTGGCCATTTTAAAACTCTTTAATTTTTTTTGTATGAGGTCTACACTATTGTTTACACAGTTCATTCACTTGAAAGCTACATTTTATATAAATAATCCTATATTCCTATTTATTGACACACTACACAACAATACATTATGTAAAAAAACGTATTTTAACCCTTATACAGTGGGTAAAGAAGATCCTTTGGACAACAGTATGCCTGTTAGTTATGTCACTATATTCAGTATGTGACTTAAACTTTGGAACAACCGTAAGCCACTTTAGTTTTTTTTTAAATTGATGAGTTGTGATAACTAATCTGCACACACCAGGGTGTTAACTCCTAAGAGTATATTCTGGGAGTGACTCTTCAAACATGGTATCAATATCAACTTAAACAGGTATAGTAAGTGCAGTGCATGGCATTTTCCGTCTTGTTCTCCTGCTGCGATCATATCTCTGATGACTAGCAAGAATGAGCCCATAGAATTCAAGACCCATTATTGCAAACAACTACTTGGACCAACATAAGACCACTCTAGTAAATGTTGAACTAAGCTGAATTGTTCGGAATAAACAAGCAAGCACCTAAATATACATTGAATAAAATCCCATTATGTAGAATGCCACCTACTAAACAAAACAAACTACCACAAGTACAAAAATCACAACAAACTAGAAGCAATAAATACAGCATTGCTGCATATTGCTATTGAACTGATCTGACAGGACCAGTAGATAATGACCAGAAAAGCTGCAACTGCAGTTTCAATATCTAAAAGAGGTGCGAACAATATTATTGATGCCTTAGGATGTTGAAAAGCAAGAACATGTTGGGTTCCACAAAGACTATCGATCATAAAATTATGTAGAAAATTGTATGTTCACTTTTTGCCTTCCCATTTTGAAGGTAAGAGTTGAATCTTTTTGTCACAGATTGAAACCTGAAGATCCATCATTTTAAAGTGGAGACCAAAATTTAATGGAATGGAATCACTGCCATTTTTAGAATGCAGAAGTCGTGGTTTTAGCAGATAATGTTGTGTAGGGTCAAACTGTTAAATCAGATCTGGGAAGAGTTTAACAGAAGCAAAATAGCATCAAGAACATTAAGTCTATCCTAAGATAGATCATTAATTTACGAGTGTTTCCCAAAACCCATCATAACTAAAACAGACCCACTCACTAATTACTATGTCCTTCTTAAACTGGCCACCTCTGTCACTAGTCAGAGAGACATATTCACATGATGATCTTCATTGGAAATGTAGAATACTAAGATATATACTTGACTTCATGATAAAATATAGTAATATAATATTTAAATATTTAGATTTAAAGCTTGAAAACTGCCTTATATTCTTTTGTGATTGTTGATGGCAATTCTTCGGCCTAATTTAATTTGACTTAATGAACTACATTTATTTTGAGACCCTAATCATCATTTGCCTTTTTTTTTTTAGCTCATTAGCTCCTTACGTAGGTTGGGATGCACAGACGCTTATTCTCTTTGCTGTCTAATCTCAATTTGAGTGAAATAGCACATTAACGCCAACCCCATCTCCAGATGTTCACAAAAAAAACCTTTATGAAGAGGGAAAGCTGTTTTTTTAGAATAGGTTTATAAAGGTATAGAAAGGATGGTGATTAGTGACTGTACCTTATTTGAGGATACCTAAGAATTATAGAAGCTTAACCAAAACCTTGTCTTGCTCGTGGGAATTAAGGGGACCTTGATGTTTACCCCATGGATAGCAACACATTCTGTACATAAATGCAAGTGTTTATTTCTAGACATTATGCTACAAAGTTGTCAAGTACAAAGTCCTTATGAAATACTGGACAGAAAATAGAACAGATTTTATATTTCCCCTTGGGGATTAATAAAGTATCTATCTATCTATCTATCTATCTATCTATCTATCTATCTATCTATCTATCTATCTATCTATCTATCTATCTATCTATCTATCTATCTATCTATCTATCTATCTATCTATCTATCTATCTATCTATCATATGGTATAAATGGCTTCTCTCTGAAAAGAATAGCTCATCTGA
The DNA here is from genome assembly GCF_900747795.2 of Erpetoichthys calabaricus. Lineage (NCBI taxonomy): Eukaryota > Metazoa > Chordata > Cladistia > Polypteriformes > Polypteridae > Erpetoichthys > Erpetoichthys calabaricus. The sequence goes on along the minus strand of NC_041411.2, from coordinate 46,481,291 downwards.
GAATTTAAAAATTAAGCACAGATAACTGAAAGGTACAGACAAGGAAATAGTGAAAGTAAGAAAGGCAAGGTGAATCTGTATGGATGCCCAGACTAAGTTAAGAATTCCAAATATACAGTTAGGTCTCAACAGTGCTGTGTTATTCTGTTATGCTGTTAGGTTGTGGTCCTCTTTTGACTACAGCTGTTGTTAAGTTGTATTTGTTGTGTGACCCAACTAGTCTGCTTGATAATGTAACATACCAAAAATAAATAGCAGTATAACATTCTTGAACCTGTTTAATCCCAATCAAGGTGATAGTGAGGCAGTAGTTAACTAAATGAGTAGGCGTAATTGTTAAGTTTTTTTCATCTCTGTACACTTTTGTGTATATTGCATACAGCATTACATGATATTTCTAATATTCTTTGGTAGTGCTGCTTGTCTTTTTCCACTCAGTGCAGAAGTGAATGTATTCTATTCACACTGGATTAATTTTTGAATATCAAATGGAAGAGGAAGGCTCTCTGTGTCTGAGCCCCTTTCATATGGTTGCCACATAGCTGCACACATACACAAACATGATGATGAAGACTATCTTGAAAACCTCAAATGCCAGCATAAAATCAATGCTGGCTAAACAAATTAAAAAACACACAAAAATAAAGAAATTAATAAAGCAAACACATAAAAACAAATACATTCTTAAAGAATTATGCAGACCTTTTTATCAATAATTTGATGTACTTTTTTCTGATTTGTCATTAACCTAATACCACCATTATTCTTAGGTAATTTGGAGCAAGCTAATGAGGAGTTAAGAGCCATTATCAAAAAAATCTGGAAAAGGACCAGCATGAAGCTATTGGATCAAGTGGTTCCACCAGCAGGAGGTAAGAGCAGAAAAACAGAGCTTTCTATTAGATTTTACCAACATATATGGATAGACAAGTTACGATACAAGTAAAAAACAGTACTGGAAAACTGTATATGAGACAAATCTAGCATCTTTAAACTCTGCTGTTCCTATCTGTATAATTTTGGGCAATCTAATATTTACTACATTTAACTATAGCATGAGAACTTGGTGTTGCTTTGTATTAAACATTAATATTATAAATAAATCTAATTTTTTACATTGCATAAATTAAAAGTTTATCTAGTTAACAATGCTATTCCATTACATCTGTCCAGAAGTGTTTGCAGTAGTTAAGTTACATTACTTTAAAAATATATTATAGAAATCCTCCTTAAGTATCTTCTTGTACCTTTAGCACTTTGAACACTCTAGTTCCCAACTAGGACATTTTTGTTTTATGTGTTTTAGGGTCATTGTTGTCACATATACACAGTATATTAATTAAACCAAATTCAATTTATATTTTTAAGACAGTGCAATATGTAATCCTAGACAGCCTTACAAATTTATCACTATAATAGTTGCCATAAAACATGATAACACCATGTAAAATTTGCATTGAAATATATACAGCTATATATATACAAAATTACATTTTTATCTGTCTGTCACATGTAAACCACAAAACCTGGAAGTCGTTTCCAGTATAGTCTAAATTTGAACCTATGCTAAGACATTTTTATATTTGCTAAAAATTTATAGAAAAAAATAAAAACTGAGACAATCTCAGTAAAAAACATTTTCATAGGACCTTTGCACATTGTAACCTCACTATTCCCAGAACACATCATGATAGTAATGTGACTTTTACATCAACAGAATTAAAAATGATTGCTTAAAAAAACTCCTGCAATTTCAGGAGTTAATGATAACCACTACAATAATGGAAATTAAAAAGAAAAATATTTTTACGATTGCTGCTCATTAACTCGTTCCCTCTTTTCTGAATGTTCATTTTATGAGGAACAAAAAGGGTCATATTCAATTTTGATCTAGGGCAAATGACTCATTTGTGATGAGATTTGTGTTTGAGCTGGACTAACAAAACTCTTTTGAGAAGGAGGACACTCTGTGGGGATCCGCCAGGAGCACTGCTCTGGTGTGTGTGTGTGTGTGTGTGTGTGTGTGTGTGTGTGTGTGTGTGTGTGTGTGTGTGTGTGTGTGTGTGTGTGCGTGCGCTGCTGCTGCTGAACCCTCATTTGTCTCTCAGTGATCGAGTTGTGTGTTGCAACTGTGTTACATTTTACACGTCCTTTAACATTTCACTGTTATTACTCAGCTATTGAGATCATTATTATTACTGTTCTACAAATTGTTTTAATGAAAAATTACATCAGTTGGCTATCAAAATGTGTCAACTTGAGATACTTTGGAAATTTATACTGAGGAGTAGTAAGGGAACCGTGTAGTTTGTCAAACACTGTAACCTCTAGTCATGTAACTTAACATCCTCAGTGCAACAAGATTCTACAACTGCTGTCATTAAGCATGACATCATCTCTGACTCAAGTCATGTAATGTGGCACTGCCTTTAGATTCTCAGGGTACCAATCCCAGTCTTTACAACAAAACGCACAGGGAAAGAATCTGCCTTAGACAGGACGTTCTTACAAGTCTTAACACTTAGTAATACATTTATACTTCATTAGTTTGAACCAAGACACAGCTAGAAGTTGAAACAGATTATAATGAAATTCTAGTCTTCGACTAATTTCCCAAAGAAACATCTGGTGCCATGATTATTGGTTCTTCTGTCATCTAGCCCCTACAGCCTTCATTATGTAGAGTATTATATTGCAGGAATAAGTCTTTTATTGTCTAACACTGGGTCAGTCACTGGCTAAGCTGCTGTCCACGGACAGTGAGAAGCAGTTCTTAAAGCAATTCAACCACATGTCACTGCAAACTACCAAGCAGAGAAGTAAAATAAGAAAAAATGCCATGATTTTTAACAAAATTAATAGCATTACTTCAATTTTAATTACGTAAGTAGGTATGGTAGCTAATAGCTCAATGCTGTTATGTGATCAGTATGGTTTCAGCATATTATAAGCAGATGAGCAAAACTTAGGCAACACAGTTTTCTAATGTTGGTGTTTCTGAAATGTTTGTTAACCACTTTAATCTGTGTATGTTTTGACCCACTTTAATGAATTACCTTTTTATGTAATGTACAGAGATTTCAATTTTTTAGGAACATTTCCAGTAAGCTTGACAAATGTTTGCAGCATTTGAAAAAAACTGAAAATACAAGTGCATTTGGATGTCCTGTAAATTGATTTCTGTATACTTGTTTTTGCCCTGTAGATGATGAAGTTACAGTAGGAAAGTTTTATGCGACGTTTTTAATTCAGGAATACTTCAGGAAATTCAAAAAGCGTAAGGAACAGGGGCTGGTTGGTAAATCTTCACAAAAGAATGCACTTTCTTTACAGGTATGTTTATGGAGTACAAAAAGAATGTCAAATGGATTTTAACACTTTTTTTGATATTTGTGTCCCTCTCCTTTACTTTCATCAAAATAATTTTCTTTTTTTTTAATACACCAAAAGTCATTGCTTCCTAGTATAAATAAATTATTAACTCACCTAGGCCAAATGTTTACCCAGTTCTTGGTTCCTGGTAATTTTTAAAAATTTTATCAATTAGCGGTAAATAATTCAGATGTAATCTAAACAGCCAGTGCTTATTGGCTATGCATTTCAGGCTGGTTTGCGCACTTTACATGAAATTGGACCCGAGATCCGTCGAGCGATATCAGGGGACCTCACAGTTGAGGAAGAAATTGACAAGACAATGAAAGAAACCACCTCAGCAGCATCAGAGGATGATATCTTTAGGGTAAAGTATATTTATTTGAAAGCATTTTTCAATAGTTAATATGAAAAATAAGCCCCTTCTTCAATAACTGAAGCTTATTTCAATTAAGAGGCAGTGTCTTCACCATACCAGGGCCACCAACAATCTTAGCTCAGCATTGTGCAATTGGAAGTTCCTTTAGATTCAGAGCACCAGATAGACAGATAGATCTTTATTTGTCCCCAGGGGGAAATTTCGGTTTTACAGAAGTACTATAAATAAATACAATAGTAGATAAATATACTGCGGTGGGTTGGCACCCTGCCCGGGATTGGTTCCTGCCTTGTGCCCTGTGTTGGCTGGGATTGGCTCCAGCAGACCCCCGTGACCCTGTGTTCGGATTCAGCGGGTTGGAAAATGGATGGATGGATAGATAAATATATGTACACCCACACTGTGATCTGAATACACAGCAGAATGAATAAAAAGGAAGAAAATTAAAAAGAAAGAAAACTTCTCACTTGGCAGTCACAGCATATTGTTGTTGGTATAAAGGAGGTCCCTGCAGAGTTTATTGACACACTTTTGATGAATAATTTGTTGTCTATAAATCCACAGTGTTGGTGTGTTAGAAAGAGGGTTCATAATGACACCAGGTTTTGTTTTAATTCATTCTGCGTTTCATAGCTAAGCCTGCCCTTTTCATTAGCTTGTTGATTTGGTGGGCCTCTCTTGAAGTGATGTTACCAGCCCAGCACACCACAGCATAGAAAATTGCACTGGCCATCACAGAGTTGTACAAGATGTGAACCATATCACTACCCACATTAAAGAACACACTCTCTTAAGGAAAAAGAGCCTGCTCTGCCTTTTCTTCTACAACTCCTCTGTGTTCAGAGACTAGTCCAACTTGTTATTCATGTGGACCACCTCTACATCCACTCCGTGAATAGTGACCAGGCATAGAGGCTCTTTGGTGTGGCGAAATTCAATAACCAGTTCTTTTCTGTGTTGCATAGTTGTGATTACCTCACTAATGCCTGTCTTTCTGAATATGCAAAGTTTCTTAAAGTGAATAAAAACAAGTGGAATGATGTTCCTTTAGAATAATATGTATAATGTTTACAATTATCTTCAAGAACCCAAAAATGTTTGGTTTTTATTTAATGTTTGCACAAACCTCTTTCTAACATTTACAATGTTTTTGACAGAGAGCAAGTGGTTTGTTCGGTAACCATGTCAACTATTTTCCAAGTGATGGACGAAACACCTTTCCCCAGTCCTTCACGACTCAGCGTCCCCTTCACATTAATAAAGCAGGGAGCAGCCCAGGAGAGCTGGAATCTCCATCACATGAGAAGCTGGTAGACTCCACCTTTACTCCCAGCAGCTATTCTTCCACGAGCTCCAATGCAAACATCAACAATGCAAACAACACAGCTATCTTTCGATTTACCAACGCAGCAAACAACCAGAATATCAACTGCACTGTTGAGGACAAAAAGACACCTCACCCAACCACGTCATGGCAGCTTACTTCAAACAGGTATCAGAAACTAAGACTTATGTCTGGTTTTGTTTTGAAGCTATTGTAAAACTGCAGTTTTGTTTTTTTTTTAAGTCATTTGGGAAGACAATGTCATTTTCTTTTCATCTTAATTTCTTAATTATAACCAGGGGTTTTAAACTATGAACAGTTTAATTTATAATATATTTATGGCAAGTTAATGATAGGTTGCCAGTTAATTTTACAGGTAATCTGTTAAAATTGTTCAAATAATTTTAGTTGGTGAAATGCTGTGCTCTCTGTGTAGCAATCTATTCATGCCATACTAATGTAATAGGAATACTTTGTAATACTAAGCCATATCAGTTACTTAATGTTAAATGTCACTGAATTTGTGCTTCATGCTGCTTTATCAATTCCAGTTTGTTCTGGCCATGGAAATGCATTTCTCAATGTACATTGTACATGTGCAGACGGACATGCATAGGCAATCCAATTAATGCTTGCTACCTATCTAGATAAAGCCCTACACGTCATTTTTAACAATTTCTTAGCAAGGCTTTTTAGCGTAGCTCACAAAATACCTAGACTTGGGCAAATTTGATTAAACTTTCAATTGATTGTTTTCTGCACAGTACACAATTTTGTTTGCATGGTTATTTTAAACATATTCTTTCATTTTTTTAGCCTATTTTGTTTTACTGCTATATTTTACAAATAGTGCGAAAGACCTATTTAATCTTCACCGTACTAAATAAAAAAAAAAACACACACACATTTATTTCACCACACCACAAAAATCTACTATTTAATAAAACGGTAAGAGGTCAGTGTGTGTTCAATCCCACCAAGCGATCTGATTGGTCAATTTGGTTTTTGGGATGCAATTGAAAGACAAAGTGTGAATATGCGACACAGGAGGAGGAGTAAAGGTGTAGGAGCCACACTAAGAGTCACCTTCAAAGACAGAAAGTATAAAAGTGGACAACAGATGAGAAAGACCCTTCAAAATGACAGGACTGCAGAAGCAGGCTTTATGGGAACATGCTGGAGGGAGGGGGCATTGGTCCATAGAGACTCAGACACATCATCATACCAAGAAAAGGCGCTGAAGGTGCACATAGGGCAAGAGATATCAAATATTTTAAAATGTTACCTCTATTGGATAGTCAATATGGCTAGTACAGCATAAATGGATCAAGACATTAATTAATGTAGTGCATGCTATTCACTATTTGTTCAGTTATGTCTCTGTAAAAGGAGTATAACACAGGTTTACATATGAAGGATCAGTTAGTGGGGCTGAGTGTCCAAAAGCTGCTAGCCATCTCTGCTGGGTATTATTCACAGAGGTCCAAGAGAAATGACATGCTAGGCAGGGTTTGATCAGAATTCTACATAGATCAAACCATAATTAAAATGTGGCATTGTCACATGGTTAACACATCCACTGCCTCTGAAAAACTAAATCTAATACACAAAACTAGCAGCCGTGATGATGCAAATCTTTAGACGCTGCCATTTTAATTCAGAACCAAATGATTGCATATAATTTAATTTCCATTCATAATAGAATAAATCACACAGGTAAAGGTATTGCTGAAAGGTTGAATATAACAAGCATTTCTTTTATTACTGCCTCTTGCACTTTTTGTGATTTGTACTTTAATTTTAATATATTATTATTAGACTCTCAAACTGCAGAGTTGAACTCACTGCCGTTCACATTCCAAGACGAACAGGCTGGGAAATATCAGTATGTACAACCAGATAAAGAAAGGTTTTATAGTGGTAAATAATTAATTTTCAATCTTTCACTGATCAGTGATACTTAAGGAGAACACAGTTTAGGAAAGTATTTACTGTATGTGTTTAGATACATTCTTATTTTACTGTCTACCTGTTAATCTTTCAATTAATAATTTAACAGGTGCCCTTATGCTGAATATGTCACATGGCGTAGCTTTTGTGCTTTCAGTTTTATGACCTGCACCTTCCTGAAGTCTTAATGTCTTTTGGTCACAGGAAATGTAAATGAGGTCCAAAAAAAAAAAAGTTTGCCCAAGCTGATGTCTCCTGGATTCAGTGTCTGCAGTTTAAATCCTGCACCTGAAAGTTGTCTGAGTTCATATATCTGCATAAGAGGTGCACATTAGGTTAATTAAGATGTCAAATTAGCCCAAAGTGAGTGTGGCTGTGAATGAGCCCAGCCATAATATGACAAACTTTCCCAGGCTATTTCCCGCCATGCACATGGTTCAGAAAGCTTGAGAATAAGTTATATAAATGTGGAGTTTACAAAGCCTTTATTTGTTAACTATTGGTTGCAGTATGCATATTTTTAAATTTTTTTGATATGAATTTACATTTACGGTGATGTTTATGTTTTTGGAAAATCAATTACAAATTTAAAGTAACAAGCCATTCCTAATTGAATGTTAACATGACAGGTACATTAATTAATATTTTACAATTAGACACTTAGCATGATTTGGTCTTTCTTCACAATAACATAAGGTTAGTATTGATTTACATGATTATTTTTATTGACTTTATATGCAGATTAGTAAATAATGGATTTTTTCATTTTTAAACTGCATAAAATGCTACATTTTCCTTCTTTTTATTATTTCTAAAAACATTATTTTTCATATAGAAATATGCATAATTAAATGCACCTAGTAATCAGCAAGTATATCATTACAGTTAATGTCATTTATCATTAGTAAGATACTTAATTTTAAATGTTTCATTAGTAAGATTACTTTTGATAAGAAAATAATACTGCAAAAATGCAGTATGTTAGTAGTAATGTTTAAATTGCAAAGTTATACATAAAATTCATTGAATATATTTTACAAACTACTACTAAAAGTACAATAAAATATTATGTACTCAAATACAAAAATAAATTGGATAATTTTACATTCTCATCTCCAAACAGCTATATGACTCATGGGTTCAACCACAGGCTTTACATCTGAAGACTTCTCGCCAAGTTAAATGTGATGCTAGTTCATTCAAAAGAAAGAGGCACCAAACAAAAGAAAACTGTTATACTCACTTAAAGTGTTCTCAATCACAATTACGATATCAAGTACATTTATTGTTTTAACTTCACATTATTAAACCATTTGGAAAAAATGTTTTTTTTTCCACGTTCGGGATGTTTTATTTTAACAGTGCTTTTCTTTTCTTAGTTCTGAGTCTGGTGTTAGTCATCAGCCTTTCCCCTGTCAAGATGAGCAGTCCCCAGATGGAATGTATGAGAATTTCAACAGTGATCCAGATTACTGCAATCAGATGAGCATGGTGTCATCAGAAATGTATGATTCTTTACACTTTTTAATCTTTAAAATTAATAATGATTCAGTTCAATGGCAAGATGTTTCAGTAGTGCTCAGTAGTCAGTGCTGTAGTGTGACCTTTTAGCCTTGTCAGTCTGGGTGCTGTTGTCCCCTTCACATTTTTGTCCAGATCTTCTGTATGTAATCCAGTTTACTTTCTTATCCTAAAGGCATGAAGGCTAGATTGACTGACAAATTTAACTTGGTTCTGAAAGATTCTGTAAACCCTGCATTAATGTCCAGGGTTGAATTTTAGCTTTATACTCATTGCAGCTGAGGTAGGTTTCAGTCTCCATATTCCACTTCAGATAATTAATAAACGGTCGCTGATATTTTCAAACATTATAGTTAAAAGGTCATTAAACAAAAAGCCATCAATCAGTGCAGTATTCTTTATCTTGAACAAACACTACAGAAATGCATTTACTTTGAAGTCTATAAGTCACAATACCTTGAATTATGGTGTAAATAAATGTAAATAAATTGAACAAATAAAGACTTAATAGGGTCAAGTGTAATGTTACAAACAATAAAGAGGTTTCATTTTCCTCTAATGTCACCATGTCATGAGTGTGAAACCCAGATGGCAATGTCTGTATACATTTTTCAGTACTTGTGTGTAACAAAAAGGGATCTCAGAAAATCCACCCATTTTAATCAAGCTATTCACAAATTTGTTTGACCAGATATCTAAGGTGCCTCCTGTGAAATCTCTCTAAGCAGATAGCTTTGCTGTTTACTGCTATATATAGTCAACAGAAATTCATTTGTTGTATTTAGAAATGAACTAATTGTGTTACTCAGCTTGGGCCAGGAAATTTCCAAAAACAAGTGGTCCTCAGTTATTGTGCCCCTAGTTAATTGGATGTATCAGAATACTATATTGTAGCGGGGTACATAGTAATAGTGTATTCGATGTATGTGCTGAGTGCATATTTGTTTCCATCGTCCCGTTTACTGTTCGTTATGTGTACGTCAGTACACTTACAGGGACGGATGAGGGAGAGAGACCACAGTCCCAGGATGGAAAGCATCTGTTCACATTCAGTTACATCCGGTTCATTACTATTTAAACGATCAGGAGGGAAAGAGGAAAAGAGAGAGGAGGTAGGAGAAAGAAGGAGATTTCATTTAACAACAACAAACCATCATTTCCTGCTATTCTTCACATCGCGCTTTGTATCCAGTTTGTTTCTCATTCTGCCGGATTCACTTCAACTCAATCATCGCCAGAAACCCCGGGGTTGGACTTCATTATCCACCACACATTGAGGAAACACGGCGAGATTGTTCAATTTTTCCGGGAGATTCAAATGCATCCATTCTTTCTTGATCAGTCATCCGTATTCAGGACAGTAATATACCCGGACTCAAGTTCACAATCATTGTCATTTCAGTATTCATTTATTATTGTTATTTGTGTTTTGTGTTTGTTATATGTTACTGGGCAAGGGAGGGTTTGTTATTGTATATTTGGTGTTTTCATGTTGCTGCTTTGGTGGAGGGATATACATATATATTTTCTATGTGGGGAATGTGTAGTATTGTTTTGTTATTGTGTTCCATTTAATATATTTATTCACTTATTTTACATATCTGCTTTTGTGTGCTTGTGATTCACCGTCAATTGAGGGGAAAATATTATTTGTTAGAGGTATGGCTTGGTATATGTAGATTCATCTCAGTAATTTATCCAGGCCACAGGTCTTGGTAGTGTAGCTGCCTGCTGGGTAAGGAGTCGGCCGTTACAATATAACTAACTCAATACTTTTTGTTGTATACAGTATTTGTATTTTTTTTTTTGAGTTAATATTATTAGTTCACTGGAGCTCCTTGCCCTTTAATATACTATATACAAATGTAAAAAAACATTCCTACCATTGATCAGTTCTTGCTTTTCCTAGTGACTGGCTTTGGCTTTTGTTGATGGTTACTGCAAAACACAATTTTAGAGGAAACTGTATTCTTTTGAATTAAAACAGGCAATCAGTATGAATATCAGGTATTTTTGGAGTTTTGCTATTATTATTATATGTTTATGATTTTCATTTGTTTACGTTGTTCACTCAAGCATTACTTTTCATGTTTTTTGTCAGTTGTATGTTCAAGCTTTTTTTTTTTTTGTCCTAGGCATAGCCAGACAATAAAGTTGTACTTTAAGTTATTAAAAACAAAATATTTAGGCTGTGCAATGAGTTAAACGTCTTAATGGGGCTGTTTTCTGTAGTTGCTGAAGTAGAATAAAATAACATCTGGAATTATGGTTTGGTATACCGGACCGTTGTATTGTAGTGACGTCTTTGTTAATAGAGAAATGGAGACACCTGGGTCTAAAATGTAAACAAGTAAGGGAAGAACTTTTTGTGAAGGGATGAGGTTCAGAACAGGAGAGATGTAAGGATTGTACAGAAAAGAACAGGTAAAAAGTAATTATCTCAAGAAATACAGTATACAGTGCATCCGGAAAGTATTCACAGCACATCACTTTTTCCACATTTTGTTATGTTACAGCCTTATTCCAAAATGGATTCAATTCATTTTTTTCCTCAGAATTCTACACACAACACCCCATAATGACAACATGAAAAAAGTTTACTTGAGGTTTTTGCAAATTTATTAAAAATAAACAAATTGAGAAAGCACATGTACATAAATATTCACAGCCTTTGCCATGAAGCTCAAAATTGAGCTCAGGTGCATCCTGTTTCCCCTGATCATCCTTGAGATGTTTCTGCAGCTTCATTGGAGTCCACCTGTGGTAAATTCAGTTGATTGGACATGATTTGGAAAGGCACACACCTGTCTATATAAGGTCCCACAGTTGACAGTTCATGTCAGAGCACAAACCAAGCATGAAGTCAAAGGAATTGTCTGTAGACCTCAGAGACAGGATTGTCTGGAGGCACAAATCTGGAGAAGGTTACAGAAAAATTTCTGCTGCTATGAAGGTCCCAATGAGCACAGTGGCCTCCATCATCTGTAAGTGGAAGAAGTTTGAAACCTCTAGGACTCTTCCTAGAGCTGGCCGGCCATCTAAACTGAGCGACCGGGGGAGAAGGGCCTTAGTCAGGGAGGTGACCAAGAACCCGATGGTCACTCTGTCAGAGCTCCAGAGGTCCTCTGTGTAGAGAGGAGAACCTTCCAGAAGGACAACCATCTCTGCAGCAATCCACTAATCAGGCCTGTATGGTAGAGTGGCCAGACGGAAGCCACTCCTTAGTAAAAGGCACATGGCAGCCTACCTGGAGTTTGCCAAAAGGCACCTGAAGGACTCTCAGATCATGAGAAAGAAAATTCTCTGGTCTGATGAGACAAAGATTGAACTCTTTGGTGTGAATGCCAGGTGTCACGTTTGGAGGAAACCAGGCACCGCTCATCACCAGGCCAATACCATCCCTACAGTGAAGCATGGTGGTGGCAGCATCATGCTGTGGGGATGTTTTTCAGCGGCAGGGACTGGGAGACTAGTCAGGATAAAGGGAAACATGACTGCAGCAATGTACAGAGAGATCCTGGATGAAAACCTGCTCCAGAGTGCTCTTGACCTGAGACTGGGGCGACGGTTCATCTTTCAGCAGGACAATGACCCTAAACACACAGCCAAGATATCAAAGGAGTGGCTTCAGGACAACTCTGTGAATGTCCTTGAGTGGCCCAGCCAGAGCTCAGACTTGAATCCGATTGAACATCTCTGGAGAGATCTTAAAATGGCTGTGCACCAACGCTTCCCATCCAACCTGATGGAGCTTGAGTGGTGATGCAAAGAGGAATGGGCCAAACTGGCCAAGGATAGGTGTGCCAAGCTTGTGGCATCATATTCAAAAAGACTTGAGGCTGTAATTGCTGCCAAAGGTGCATCAACAAAGTACTGAGCAAAGGCTGTGAATACTTATGTACATGGGATTTCTCAGTTGTTTTATTTTTAATAAATTTGCAAAAACCTCAAGTAAACTGTTTTCACATTGTCATTATGGGGTGTTGTGTGTAGAATTCTGAGAAAAAAAATGAATTTAATCCATTTTGGAATAAGGCTGTGATATAACAAAATTTGGAAAAAGTGATACGCTGTGAATACTTTCCGGATGCACTGTATGTACAGATGTCTACTTCTCTCCCTTTTGCTTGTGTGGGACACATTAACTGAGCTGCGCTAGTATTTAAATTGACAGTCACTACCAGCTTGTATTGAACATGTGGAAAACACTTTTCCCATATTTCTCCATCCCTGCCTGGCAAAGCTCAAGCTTTATTGCTAACCATGTCTTATCTGAGCTTTGCTGAGCCTTCATCCTTTCATTAATAATAATAATGATAATAATTCTTGGCATTTATATAGCGCTTTTCTCACTATTCAAAGCACTCAGCATCATTCAAAGTTTATACCACCTATCATCCTACCAAGTGGCTAAAGTGAAGCCATGCAATAGGTATCTTATCAACATCTTGTTCCCCCTTACAATGCATTATAAATTTTACATATTTTAATGTAGAGGTCCCACTTGGAGATAAGAACATATTTATTTTAGTACATAACATTGTGTTGAGCGGGGGGCTATACTGTGGAAGTGAGGCTCACCCTTTAGAGACTGGACCACGTTTATTAGAGTATATGAAATCAATGAACCCTTCAAGCCCTGACCCCCACTCTTTTTCCTGTGCAGAACACTTCACCTTATTCACTCCTTCCACTGTATTGCTCATGCTGCTGTTCTGCCAGCAGACGTCAATCGCATATACAACAAGCCCCATGACTCTGTGCAATCACATCTCAGTGCTTTTCCAGAGAAAGGACGCATTGCATTAGAAAAGTCCCCTCGCTTTAACATTCTTATTTTCAAATATAGAGAAATAAAACAAAAACATGAGTTGGCTAAATTTCTTTTTTCTATAATGTCACCAAATTGCAATCCAACTTGTCAAGGAATTCTTTTTGACATTTTGGGGTAGTTTTTCTATTGGGAGTAGTAGGGGTTACCACTAAATATTGATATATCGAAATGTCCCTTTTTAGTGGATACCTACTGACCTAGATGTACAATCCTGCCAAACTTCATCTTTTTAACTAAATGGGAAATACTGACCCAGTAGTAGAGCTCAAGTTGATGTGATAAAATAAGGGATTTTTATTCTCACAAAACATTTCTCCAGAATCCTCTCCAGTAATCAGCCATAATAATAATATCAAGTACACAATTCTTTTTCCTTCTCTTCCTCTGCTGAATGTTGCCTGCTGCCTACCAACTCTGACTCCCCAATGTAAGGCAGCAGAGTCCTTTTTAAGTTGAGCCCAGGAAATTTCCCGGTGTCACACTGTATCCTTGAGGAAGCACTTCCGGGCCATAGAAAAAGTAGGGATGTCCTCCCCAGGGCTGCACTTCCACACTCCAATTCTCAAGCACCCCTGTGGATGTCCCAACTGGGTTACTACACAAGGACCACTGCCATCTAGTGTATGGGGAATGGAACAACTCCTGATCCTCAGCTTTACTTAGTCCGTCTGTTAAATCACACTAGCTGGGCACAAATTTATTCCCTCATCCCGTCGGCCAATTTGCTCCAGATCGCTGTATTGTCCTCCAATCCGTTTAACAAAACATCCTCTGATCAGGCTGGGATTCCTGCTCTCCTCCTACTATCTTATATATAAATGTCTGCGTGTGGAAGTGTGTCTGTCTGTCTGTCCGGCCCAGAAGTGAGAGGCTACAGCATGAAGCTCAAAGAGCTGGCAAGTCGGCCCTAAGTTAACGAGTCAGAGACAAACTCGCTTAGCCCTTAACAGACAAGCGAGGAGAGCACATCGGCAAAACAAAACCTTCGAGGATAAAGAAACCCACTTAGCCGCTGATAGACAAGGGGGGCGAGCACGTGCACAAAATGAAACCGCTGACCCTGCATTTCAATTTTTTTTCTGATGATTTCAATAGCCTCTAGGAGCCTGGGCTTTTTACAGCACAGGTTTATACAGCTAGTATTATATATATCTTTTTTTTTAACAAAACTTGCATGAATATGGCAAATTCTGATGCAGGTTGAATGAATAGATATCTAATTTTGTATGCAAGAATTAAATTTGCTGTTTGTTATTCTGTCCAATGAACATATGCCTTTTCAGCTCAAGTAATGAAACTTGTTCTTGTGTTTACTGTACCTTTTTCCGCAAACGAATGAAAATGCAGTATACATTCAGGAAAACCTTGATTATCCACCTCTCGATTGACTGTCAGTCTCCGTTAACGTCAACTGTCAGGGCCAAAAAAAAAAAAAAAAACATTGCGCATGCCAGCGCCTCCCCATCACGGTACAACTACTGCCATGCGATATGAGCGAGATATGCATATTGGAACAACTCTCCCTTGTGCAGTGTGTAGTGTTCTTCCCCAGCACATGTCATGCCGCATTTTGAAATTACAGTGTCAGTCACATACCTTCAGTTTTAATAGCATTTCATAGCTTTTCTCTTTTGTTTTTATTAATCTACTATACATTGTTGTGACTGATCAGCGTATGTGTGTGATGTTGGGATTGTCACAGAAAAATTGAAATTATTAAACATTTATGAAACATCGAAACTGCTTCAAGTATTGCTTTAATTTACAGAGTAGGAAGAGCAACAGTGAATGATATAAAGCATGATGCCGACAAAATTGAAAAACATGTTGAAAATGGACACCACCGGCGGTAATCTTATTCTGTATTAATGTTAATGTTCTTCTGTATTGCATTTTTCTTTTTAATTCTGTTATATTATGCTTTGTTAATATATTGTGACGTGCAAGGAGCTTATGATGTGCTATGCGGGAAAAGGGTAGAATGAATGCTGTAAATGATGGGACTGGGTGAAAGGCTTCTGTTCTGTAAGCAGCGGGCACACCTCTTAGGAGAAGTTAGGAGAAAAAGGAAGGTGCAGCAGAAGGGTGTTTTGAGTTAGGAGTCAGGAGACAATAAGCAGGAGTGTTTGCAGTACAGAAAAAGACAGTACATGAGTGGCAGGAGATAAACTGATTGGTAGGAAAGCTTTCTTTTATTGTTTTGGAGGTGTGCTTGATAACCCAGATAACGGAGTATAAGACAGGGCACCATTTGTTACAAAACAACGACTCCATGTAAAACGCAGAAAACTCCAGTTACCTCCGAGTTGTATTTGTTTGTTACGCTGGTTGTTACAATATTATATGAATTCATTTTGTTAAAACTACATTATATTTTGCTAATATAGTTTTGTTTTGTAAATAAATGCAACTATTCCCTAAACTAATCTACTGTATATGATATTTAAAGTAGCTGTTCCATTATCCGTCGTTTCTCTTACTCGTCACAGCCTTGGTCCTGACCCCTGACAGATAATCAAGGTTTTACTGTACTAGTTTTAAGTGTTTTTTAGTTCCACTGAACCAAAGGGTGCGGTACAGTTATGAGAGATTGTTTGATAGTTTGGAGGCCAACAAAAGAGGGAAATTGTAAGACGTCTTAACATATCAGTAGTCCTCAGTATTGACACTCTTGTTTTTATGAGGTTATACTGTATAATGCTTGTTTGAATTGATTTTTACATAACAGGTTTAAATATGTGTAACTCAAGTGAAGTGAAAAGCAAATATCTTATTTGGTATTGGTTTCAGGCTGCTTCACAAGGATGAAGAATGTAAACAACTTGCACCTACAGAAAGAGACAATAGATGGCAAGAGGGGAAAAGCTGGCCATCAGTGAAAAATAATTTTATATGTACATCAGGTAAGAATATTATTTTTTAGGGTATTAAAGCCTTAGTAATTTTCGATATCTGCTTGTTGTTCTTATCTGCTGTGAATCATTCTTTGTGGAAGACTTTTACAGTGTTTTCTTGACAAATAGTACTTTGTTATATAAAGGGGTACAAAAGTGTGTCAGCCAAATGAAAAATAATAATGGTGTTGATCATATAAAATGTAAAGAAAAGTAAATGAGGAAATAAACTGTTTTAAAAAGTTACACATTTTAGCTGTTATACTTACTAGCTGCAACCTTGCAGTTAACTAGTTCTCACGGGTGGTTCATTGCTTTTCTTTAGTTTTGTCTACAGACAATTCTTTTTCCCTCTGTTAGTTAAATCAACTGTTACATGTCTTTTTCATCGTGTTTTTGTTTATTTCTATAATATTGATTTTGTTGTTTACCATGCTTGCTTTGGCCATGCTTCCCTGTTATACTATTAACACACTAAAACATTAAATTCTAGACAGTCATACTTTTTCTCTGAAGCTCTGTTTCTTTGACCAGATACTCACTTTAACTCTGCATGTCATTTTCTTGGAAAGATCAGGTATGGAAAATGTGGTGTTCATAGCCTTTAGATTACTACTTGAACCACTGCATCATACATGGACAGATTTTTAGTAGTCTTTGCACTAAAAGGAAGTAATTCTCTATACATTTTCAAAAGGGTGAGAGAATATGTCTTATGTTTTTTTAAGAGGATTTAATTTGAAAAGATATCTAGTGCCAAGGCAACACAGATCACCACCCAACCAGTGGAGATTCCGTTAGCAATTTTAGTAAGTACCTTACACTGACATTTTTCTTCTGCTGAGAACACTATCCATATATTTTGTGGTCTGGAACAGGTTTGTACCTCTTGGTCCTTACCGTCTGTCTCATTTATTTCAAAACATTGTATTAACACAGATACTTCATGATGCATACACACAGATTTTAATGGAAGCACACTAGCTGAAGAGCTGGTGGTTCCTTTGTCATTTGAACCACATTATTAACTGATGACTTGTTTTAAGATCATAGCTGGGCACATGACTGATTAATAATAATTAATAATTCATTACATTTATATAGCGCTTTTCTCAGTACTCAAAGCGCTATCCACACAGGGAGGAACCAGGAAGCGAACCCACAACTTTCCACAGTCTCCTTACTGCAAAGCAGCAGCACTACCACTGCGCCACCTGATTATGCATGTAAATTAGCCATGCAGTACAGTGCTGCCACCACACAGGGATCAATGTTATATATCCAGTGGCAGTACTCATAATATTCTATTTATGGGGAACTAAGGCAGTGTTTCTTTGCCTTTACAGTCCCACAACCCAGTTTTGCCTTTTTAAATTTATTGTGGACCCACTAGCAGCCCCTCCTTTAACTGCCACCTTATCGTGGTGGAGGGGTTTGCGTGTCCCAATGATCCTAGGAGCTCTGTTGTCCGGGGCTTTATGCCCCTGGTAGGGTCACCCAAGGCAAACTGGTCCTAGGTGAGGGATGAGACAAAGAGTGGTTCAAACCTCCTATGATGAATGAAAACTTTGGACGGCATTTTCCCTTGCCCAGACGCGGGTCACCGGGGCCCCCCCTCTGGAGCCAGGCCTGCACCCATAGGGCTCGGCCGGGCACAGCCTGAAGAGGCAACATGGGTCCCCCTTCCCATGGGCTCACCACCTATGGGAGGGGCCAAGGAGGTCGGGTGCAGTGTGATTTGGGTGGTGGCCGAAGGCGGGGACCTTGGCGGTCCAATCCTCGGCTACAGAAGCTGGCTCTTGGGACGTGGAACGTAACCTCTCTGAAGGGGAAGGAGCCTGAGCTAGTGCGCGAGGTCGAGAGGTTCCGGCTAGATATTGTCGGACTCACCTCGACGCACAGCTTGGACTCTGGAACCAATCTCCTTGAGAGGGGCTGGACTCTCTACCACTCTGGAGTTGACCCCGGTGAGAGGCGCCGAGCGGGTGTAGGTATACTTATTTCCCCCCGACTTGGAGCCTGTTCATTGGGGTTTAATCCGGTAGACGAGAGGGTAGCCTCCCTCCGCCATCGGGTGGGGGGACGGGTCCTAACTGTTGTTTGTGCATATGCACCGAACAGCAGTTCGGAGTACCCACCCTTTTTGGAGTCCCTGGAGGGGGTGTTGGAGGGCATACCTTCTGGGGACTCCCTCGTTCTGCTGGGAGACTTTAATGCTCACGTGGGCAATGACAGTGATACCTGGAAGGGCGTGATTGGGAGGAATGGCCCCCCCGATCTGAACCCGAGCAGTGTTTTGTTATTGGACTTCTGTGCTCATCACGGATGGTCCATACCGAACACCATGTTCAAGCATAGGGTTGTTCATATGTGCACTTGGCACCAGGACACCCTAGGCCTCAGTTCGATGATCGACTTTGTGGTCGTGTCATCGGACTTGCGGCCACATGTCTTGGACACTCAGGTGAAGAGAGGGGCGGAGCTGTCAACTGATCACCACCTGGTGGTGAGTTGGCTTCGATGGTGGGGGAGGATGCCGGTCAGGCCTGGTAGGCCCAAACGTGTTGTGAGGGTCTGCTGGGAATGTCTGGCAGAGCCCCCTGTCAGAAGTAGCTTCAACTCCCACCTCCGGCAGAACTTCGACCACATCCCGAGGGAGGTGGGGGACATTGAGTCCGAATGGGCCATGTTCCGTGCCTCTATTGTTGAGGCAGCTGACCAGAGCTATGGCCGTAAGGTGGTCGGTGCCTGTCGTGGCGGCAATCCCCGAACCCGTTGGTGGACGCCGGCGGTGAGGGATGCCGTCAAGCTGAAGAAGGAGTCCTACAGGACCCTTTTGTCCTATGGGACTCTGGAGGCAGCTGATAGGTACCGGCAGGCCAAGCGGAATGCGGCTTTGGTGGTTGCTGAGGCAAAAACTCGGGCGTGGGAGGATTTTGTGGAGGCCATGGAGAACGACTTTCAGACAGCTTCGAGGAGATTCTGGTCCACCGTCCAGCGTCTCAGGAGGGGGAAGCAGTGCAGTGTCTATACACTGTATATGGTGGTGATGGTGCGCTGCTGACCTCGACTCGGGACGTTATGGGTCGGTGGAGGGAGTACTTCAAAGACCTCCTCAATCCCACTAACATGCCTTCCAATGTGGAAGCAGAGCCTGGGGACTCAGAGGTGGGCTCCCCCATCTCTGGGACTGAGGTCACCGAGGTGGTCAAAAAACTCCTTGGTGGCAGGGCCCCGGGGGTGGATGAGATACACCCGGAGTTCCTCAAGGCTCTGGATGTTGTAGGACTGTCTTGGTTGACACGCCTCTGCAACATCGCATGGACATCAGGGACAGTGCCTCTGGATTGGCAGACCGGGGTGGTGGTCCCCCTCTTTAAGAAAGGGGACCAGAGGATGTGTTCCAACTACAGAGGGATCACACTCCTCAGCCTCCCTGGAAAAGTCTATTCAGGGGTCCTGGAGAGGAGGGTCCATCGGATAGTCGAGCCTTGGATTCAGGAGGAACAGTGTGGTTTTCGTCCTGGTCGCGGAACAGTGGACCAGCTCTACACCCTTAGCAGGGTCCTGGAGGGTGCATGAGAGTTTGCCCAACCAGTCTACATGTGTTTTGTGGACTTGGAAAAGGCATTCGACCGTGTCCCTCGGGGAATCCTGTGGTGGGTACTCCGAGAGTATGGGGTACCGGACCCCCTGATAAGGGCTGTTCGGTCCCTGTACGATCGGTGCCAGAGCTTGGTCCGCATTGCCGGCAGTAAGTCGAACCCGTTTCCAATGAGAGTTGGACTCCGCCAGGGCTGCCCTTTGTCACCGATTCTGTTCATAACTTTTATGGACAGAATTTCTAGGCGCAGCCAGGGCGTTAGGGGGTCCGGTTTGGTGGACTCAGGATTGGGTCACTGCTTTTTGCAGATGATGTTGTCCTGTTTGCTTCATCAGGCCGTGATCTTCAGCTCTCTCTGGATCGGTTCACAGCCGAGTGTGAAGCGGCTGGGATGGGAATCAGCACCTCCAAATCCAAGACCATGGTCCTTAGCCGGAAAAAGGTGGAGTGCCCTCTCAGGGTTGGTAGCGAGATCCTGCCCCAATTGGAGGAGTTCAAGTATCTCTGGGTCTTGTTCACGAGTGAGGGAAGAATGGTTCGTGAGATTGACAGGCGGATCGGTGCGGCATCCGCAGTAATGCGGGCTCTGCGTCGGTTTGTCGTGGTGAAAAAGAAACTGAGCCGCAAGGCAAAGCTCTCAATTTACCGGTCGATCTATGTTCCTACCCTCACCTATGGTCATGAGCTATGGGTAGTGACCGAAACAAGATCGCGAATACAAGCGGCTGAAATGAGTAAGATAGGGTGAGAAGCTCAGTCATCCGGGAGGGGCTCAGAGTAGAGCCGCTGCTCCTCCGCATCGAGAGGAGTCAGATGAGGTGGCTTGGGCATCTGATCAGGATGCCTCCTGGACGCCTCCCTGGTGAGGTGTTCCGGGCACGTCTAACCGGGAGGAGGCCCCGGGGAAGACCCAGGACACGCTGGAGGGACTATGTCTCCTGGCTGGCCTGGGAACGCCTCGGGATTCTCCTGGAAGAGCTAGAAGAAGTGGCCGGGGAGAGGGAAGTCTGGGCATCTCTGCATAAGCTGCTGCCCCCGTGACCTGACCTCGGATAAGCGGAAGAGGATGGATGGATGGATGGATGGATGGACCCACTAGCAGCCATGCAAGCTGCCCCTATGGTGAAACCTGCGTGATTGGAAGAGTGGGGGATCCCTCCTCACTTACAAATGGGGAAACATATTATGCAGTGCTGTCAATCACTTAGGTGACCCAGCACGAATCACCGGGGATCCACACAGTAGTTGAGAAGCACCAAGCTAATGTACTAAACTCCCCAACCCCCCCCCCCCCTCCCCCCACCCCACACACTGTGCTCAAAAAAATTAAAGGCACACTGTTTACTCAGAGTATAGCATCAAGTCAATGAAACCTCTGGGATAGTGATCTCGTCAGTGTAGTAGCAGAGGGGCTTGTTAATCAGTTTCAGCTGCTTTGGTGTTGATGAAACGAACAACAGGTGCACTAGAGGGGCAACAATGAGATGACCCCCAAAATAGGAGTGAATGGTTGAACAGGTGGAGGCCACTGGCATTTTTCCCTCCTCATCTGTTTTTTCACTAGTTTTGCATTTTGCTACAGTCAGTGTCACTACTGGTAGCATGAGGCGATACCTGGACCCCACTTAGGTGGTAACTTCTCCAGGATGGCACATCAATACGTGCCATTGCCAGAAGGATCGCTGTGTCTCTCAGCACAGTCTCAAGGGCATGGAGGAGATTCCAGGAGACATGCAGTTACTCTAGGTGAGCTGGACTGGGCCCTAGAAGGTCCTTAACCCATCAGCAGGACTAGTATGTGCTCCTTTGGGCAAGGAGGAACAGGATGAGCACTGCCAGAGCTCTACATAATGACCTCCAGCAGGCCACTGGTGTGAATGTCTCTGATCAAACAATCAGAAACAGACTTCATGAGGGTGGCCTGAGGGCCTGACATCCTCTTGTGGGCCCTGTGCTCACTGCCCGGCACCGTTTAGCTCAATTGGCATTTGCCATAGAATACCAGAATTGGCAGGTCCACCACTGGCAACCTGTGCTTTCCACAGATGAGAACAGGTTCACCCTGAGCACATGTGACAGACGTGAAAGGGTCTGGAGAAGCCGTGGAGAACGTTATGCTGCCTGTAACATCATTCAGCATGACTGGTTTGGTGGTGAGACAGTGATGATCTGGGGAGGAATATCCATGGAGGGACGCACAGACCTCTACAGGCTAGACAACGGCAACCTTGAATGGCATTAAGTATCAGGATGAAATCCTTGGACCCATTGTCAGAGGTGCAGTGGGTCCTGGGTTCCTCCTGGTTCCTGATAGTGCCCGGCCTCATGTGGCGAGAGTATGCAGGCACTTTCTAGAGGATGAAGGAATTGATACCATTGACTGGCCCCCATGCTCTGCTTGCCTGACCTAAATCCAATAGAACACCTCTGGGATATTATGTTTCGGTCCATCCGACGCCGCCAGGTTGCACCTCAGACTGTCCAGGAGCACAGATCTGGTAGGATATGCCCCAGGACACCATCTGTTGTCTCATTAGGAGCATGCCTGACATTGTTAGGCATGCATACAAGCACATGGGAGCCAGACAAACTACTAAGAACGATTTTGAGTTGCTGGAAAGAGATTTCGGCAAAATGGACTAGCCTGCCACATCACTTTTTCACTTTGATTTTCAGGGTGTCTTTGAATTCAGCCCTCTGTAGGTTGATAATTTTCATTTCCATCCAACGATGTGTCATCCTTTTGTTCCTAACACATTATCCAGTCCATATCAGTATAGATATCCAGCAGGATTTTTTTCCCATTGAAATATGATGTGTTTTCAATGTGTTCCTTTAATTTATTTGAGCAGTTTATATAAACACATGCAAAATAGAAATCCGACTGGAGTAATGCCCACTAAAGGCACACGTGCCTACGAGCACTATTTATGTTCTCTTCTACATTATTTTCTCATCTTTGGGTGAATCAAAGGGACTACCTGGTTGGTGCCCCAAAATTTCCTTCACTGTTCCTGACCCGGCCAAAGGTGGCATAGTTGGTGGAATCAAAGGCCGGAGCCATGACAGGGAACCTAGCAGAACTCGTCCAGAAGCTGGCAGAGCTAGTAGCCCAGCTACAACTCCAACACACCAAACTGCTGGACAGAAGATGCTGATATATACCAGGAAGGTAGGGGGACAAGGGCCTGTGATGATATGGAGGGTTACCTCCTCATTTTTGAGAGCACAGACACCCAGTAATGCTGGCCACATCGCAAGTGGGGTCACCTTCTGGCCCCATTTCTAAATGGGGAGGCGCAATCAACCTACAAAGAGCAGGCCACTGAGGACTATCCCACCCTGAAGAGGTAGCTCCTTTCCCGGTATGGGTTTAGTGCTACTTTACAGGCCCTGCATTGCCGGGACTGTAAATTTGACCCAAAGCGCCTAGGAAGGGCTCAAGCATTTCAATCTATGAGGCAAGATGGCTCACTGGCTGTAGCCAGGAGAGAACACAGCTGAGAGGACAACAGAGATTGTGGCCACTAACTCTCTTGCCCACACCCTCCCGAAATACCTGCTTTGCCCTGGGTGGATATGGAGGCGTAGCTCGAAATCAAAGTGCCACTGCACCACCAGCCAGACTGAATGCCCAGAAAAACGACACCACATCTGCCCCAGTTGGATCACGAAGACCGAATGACCACAAGAGACACTGAGACACCTCCACGAAGCAAGGAGCGATCACCCCTGCCTCCCTGGTGCTACTGATGCCACAAGCTTGGGCATACAATGGCAACCCCCACAGAGAAGACCTGATGGACTGTGGCTGGGCTCAAGGAGACAGGTACTGTTTTGCGGTTGCACCTAGTCCTCTTGCAATTCCTTTTACAGGCACGGCCAGAGTGAACTGACACCCTGTCCAGGCGAGGAGAGACCCAGCCATGTAAAAAGGCAAGTAAGGGGGCATCCACCCAGTATGATCTCATGGATCTTGATTAGGGTGACACCCCTGACCCAGTCACCTCCCTGCAGCTTTGGTTTTGTAACCTGCTTGTATCTTTCAAATGCAAGCAGTGGAATGACAATTCCATGAAGCATGCAAGAAATGCGGTCACTGTCATTGACAGACAACCTACTGATGGGTCTAGCCAATCCAGTCCTAACTTTGTCCTTGAAAATGATCTGCTGTATCAGGTAACAGAAAGTCAGGATGGGGTCCAGAGCTAAAGCCTTGTCCTTCGGCCCTACCACCAAGAAGTATGTGACTTGGCTCACATTCACTTGCTGGAGGCACATTTGGGCGCTGAAAAAACCCTGGAGCACATCACGGCACTCTATTTATTCAGTGTGCATGATGAAGAGGTATGCTGCTTTTGCAGGTCAGGCCCGTAATTTAAATTGACCCAGATACCCCAGTGGGATTGTGCTCCTCTTGTCCCCTTGTCCTATAATCAATATCCCCTCCATACAGCTCAGTATGGACATCATCAGGCTGCTTGATCCTTTGGCTAGAGGACACAAATACATCCTTGTTCTAGTGGACTATGCTACCCAGTTCCCAGAGGCCATAACCCCTCTGGGTGGCTATTTCCAAGACCAGCCCTGGAACTGGTAGGGTCTTCTTGCATGTCAGCATCTCCAAAGAGATATTTACAGACCAGGGGATGCCTTTCACATCATGGACCTTCAGGGAAGTCACCAGGCTCCTCCGCATCCACCACTTCAAAACATTCATTAATCACTTCCAGACAGACAGATGCTGTGGAAGGTGGTGTGGATGAACAAGAATGACTGGGACCAGCTCCTGCCTCTTGACTTGTTTGCCTTTTGGGAAGTACCACAGGCCTTGAGTGGGTTTTCCCACTTTGATCTGCTATATGGCAGACAGCTCCAGGGACTGTTTGACCTTGTTCTGGGTGGACTGGGAGGAGGAAGCCATGCCTTCATTTTGTGACATCATTGAGCAGGTGTCTGAGTTACAGGACTGCAGCGAAAGAACATCTAGAGCAGCACTCACAGGCCCAGTTGTATTGAAACTCTCGCCATCGGTAGGGCTCTATGATTTCCACAATGTGGAGAACACGGACAGAATCATGGAACTAACGCATAAAAATGGATTTTAGATTTAAAAAGGGAAATGTGTGGAATTTAGAGACTGAAGGGGAGACTGTTACAAAACTTCACATTATATTAAATGTTTGAGTAATCTGTAGTTCCATAATCCACATACCATTTTCTAGTTTGTTGTTTTTGAAGCAAATGCAATTCTTTGTAGAAATCTAGTAATGCCTTTATCTGTTTGTGCATGTGTTTCTGTATGTTTTCTTGTTAAACACAAGCAAGCTAGTTATCCGCATGAGACAGGTGGTAATGTTGAAGCGAGCAGTATCAGATAATAATAATAATAATAATTCATTACATTTATATAGCGCTTTTCTCAGTACTCAAAGCGCTATCCACACAGGGAGGAACCGGGAAGCGAACCCACAATCTTCCACAGTCTCCTTACTGCAAAGCAGCAGCACTACCACTGCGCCACCTGTTAGGACAATATAGGACAATTAGATACTCCAACTACATTCAAAAAACTAAGAAACACAAGCTTATCTGCAAAATTGAGAGCACAACAAAAGCCCAGAGACTTTTACAAATCTAGACAGCAACTTTTCTGAAAGTTTTGCCTGCATACCATAGACTGAACACAAAAGTATACTTGCAGTGGCCACGTCAAATCTAAAACCAATCTCAAGATCAAGGAGAAATTAAGATCAATGAGTGTTCCCCTTCGGGAAACACTAAAGGAAACAACAAAATCATCAGATGTAAGATGCCAGTTTATGGAGGACTTTGTGGCCATGTGTGCGGAGTCAGACATACCACTCGAAAAAAAATGACGAAGATGCATCCTGTCTTTATTAAGCATTATAAACCGGGAGGCATGCTGCCCGAAAATGAGAGCAGTCTTCATCAAACTCATTTGCCCTGTGTCTTAGAACAACATATGGATGCCGTTCTTTGAAAGATTTATGGCAAGAAAATTTATGTTGTAGTTGATGAAACCACTGATAGCCAAGACCACAGCGTTCTCGACAAAGTGATAGATGAGTAAGCATTTGGCTGTATGGTAATTCGTTTATTTAGGCAGTTTTAATTGTAAGGGATGTATTTACTGTAAGTCACTGCACTGATTAAATTATATTTAGCCAATATTAACAGTCTTTCCCGTAGAAATATTATATTAGTGAATGGCGTTGATTGTCAACAGATTCCCTTTTGAAAATTAACAATGATGTTTCTGGATTTGATAAATGTTTTACCTCGCGGTGACGGGGCATGCAAGGTCTGCATTTGACTCTTCCACTATAAACTCGGCACCTACAAGTAAAAGCAGAAGAGCAGGCTACTCCTCAGATGCAACAAACCCGTAAAAGTGGGTCTCTCTTTTTTCTTTTAATTCCCGGATATGGCCTCTTCCAGACTAGTTAGCTTTTGCTTTGTAATTAATTACTTTAAGATATGCAGTAGACAAAGCTATAGATGTATAGCTTTTTAAGCTACAGATGTAATTACAGTATGTACATTTTCAACCTGTAAACATTTGAAGTTTAAGAATCATTAGAAATAAGTGACATAATTACAGATACTGAAGACCAGTACTTTCTGGCAGATGTTATCTTTATGGAGAGCTTCAGTGTTTCCATTTTTTCACTGGCTTTACTTCAGTCCCTTCACAAAAACCAGCTGAATCCTAATGACATTTTAGCAGTGGTTACAGACAATACATCATACTGTCTGAAAGCATACCAGGAGGATTTAAAAGGGGTTATGCCTAACAGAGTGCATTCAACCTATTTGTGTCATGTCATCAGTTTGGTGGGAGAGACCCGGCAGCACTATAAATATTTCAGTGAGGCTGCATCACTAGTGATGTGGGTAATGTCTGCCTTCTTCAAGAAGCCTGCCAGGCTGTCACTGAAAGAGATTGTGCTGACCAATGCCCCCCAGGTGGAATAGCTGATTCAAATGAGTATGGTGCCATGCTGAACATATCCAACTCTATGTTCTTTCTGGCTGAGGACACATCAGCTCAGGCTGTAACAAATATCCTAGAACTGATTGAAACTGAGGAAAAACTGGACACCCTGAAAGGAAAGTTAACCTTCATCTCAGAGAGAATTCTGGAGGGCACTCACTGTCTTACCGCAGTCTCAGCATACAACATCATGGAGGATCTGGGCTCCTACCTGATGAATGGAACTGCAAAAACCTATGGCTTTGGTACCAAAACTGATAAGCTGTTGATTCAGATGGGCATGCGACTGAGGAGAGAAGTGCTTAACCACCTGTATGATACATTCCACCTGGCCTTTGCTAAGTTTTCAAAACACTAGGATGTCAATCCTGCGAAGGAGGTATATAAGCTGGTCAGAGAGTTTGATCTCGGTCAGGCCCCTGCTATGGTAAAACATTTGTGACAGTTTAAGGTCTCTGAGACCCCTTGCACCCTCAGACTAGACGTCAGATACCAGATGAAAGTCCAATAATAATATTTATTATAATAATAAAGTGCACAAAGCACCCTCCACTCCACAATACTCAATAATAACAATAATCCTCCTCACTCCCAGACACGTTGCCACCCTTCCACCCAGCTCAGCTCAATGTACTGGGCTTCCCAGAGTCCTTTTATACACCCTGACCCGGAGGTGTTCCTGCCCAATCAGTCCACAGTTCCTTATTCCTTCCGGGTCAGGGTAAACAGTCCTTTTCTTCAACCCGGGAGCACGTCGTTCCTTCCTGTCACGTGACCATGACGTACTCCCGGGTTATAGGGCACATAAGAGCCCACGAGCCCCCGACTCCCGGTGGCCCCCAAGGTATCCAGCAGGGCTGTGTATAAACACTACATATTCCATGAGGCCCTGCTGGAACTCGGGGCACGATCATGCTGTCCGGAGAGCTCCTCCTGGCGGCCTGGGGGTGATGGCCAGAGTTAGAAACCGGCAATCCACCACACATTGAAGGATACACAAAACTAAAACTTCTGATGAATCCATCAACAGAGTTAAGTGAAGAGTGGACGGCATATTTGCACTGTGCTTCAAATGAGGATCTCTTTTCTTCTGTGGAGCTGGCTGATTACTTGGAAAAGTGCAAGACAGTATTTTCCAAGTGTGACAGAGAGAGCATTGCCCTATATATATTTCCCAGGCAGCTCAGCTGACTGTGAGAGAGCTTTAGTAAATATAAGACTCTCCTCACAGACAAGAGAGAGTCACTCAGTGAGCTAACGGCCAAGCGCCTCACAATTATGTACTTCAATGGGGATGTCTGTCATAGATTGAAATAAACCAAATTAGCACATCTCCAAGTTAAAACAAATTGTACTGATTAAGGGCATTAGAATATAATGACTGTTAGTTTGCTGAATTCAGATGTTTAAACTTACAAATTACATTTTTAGTATATGTATTTTTCAATCATGCCTTGAAGTTTTATTTATTCTTTAGTTTATGCTCTGAACTTCTAGCCATTATGTTTAGGTACAATAAGGTATAGTTGTGTTAGTGTGCTGTATCATTAAAAGGAATGTAAAGTGTCATTTTACTATTTTTGTTTTATTGTAGCTGTTGCTACTTTCTCACAGTAAAAAGAATTGGTTAAAAACTTCAAAATATATTTCAAGGAAAAATAAAATGGTGAAAATCAAAAATCAGAAAAAAAAAAAATATCGTGTACTCAGATATGGGGATGGATATTTGAGGAGTAAACCACAAGTCAATGATTATGTTTTTATATTATGTACATTAAAGAACCATCAACAATACATCAAATCAAATTAATAATATATTGAACAATTATAAAAGTTGAATAAATCAGACTCTGCAGCTGCATGAATAAAAGGTCAAAGTACCACTTCCAGTTAACAGAAATAACCCCAAAGTTTATAGAAATGTACGGTTTGCACCTAATACTTGTAAGCAAAATTTGGGTGACCTAAGTGAAGCATACTCAAGTTATCGTGTTTACATACACACACGCACACACACAGACCGACACACAGACATAATTCCAAAAATGGTATTTTTAGACTCGGGGAGGTCTAAAACATCAAGATTCATAAAAATCTCAAAATAGAATTTTTGGAGGACTATACTTCGTTTACAAGAAAGTAAAAAGGATTTCATAGGGCCCTAGTTTGGCAATTTTGTCCAGGGGCCAAATTCATGGTGCTAGTCCTTACATCGCATTCCAATCTCCTTGCCCATTGGCAGGGACTGTACAAGGTCTGAGAACAAAAGGGTTTGGTGGATTACCTGGTCTACCAACCCAACCGGCGACCGAGAGAGCACATCTATCATGGCAACCTTCTGAAGCCCTGGGTTGACAGCAACTCTAGTGCTTCTGCGGCCACTCCTGCACTGTTGCCCTTTAAAGACACTGGACAGCTAAATTACAGGGACAGCCTCAAACTTCAACAAAAGAAGGAGCTGGGAAATGTCTTCTGATCACTCAAGGGGGTTGTCGATCCTCGGCCGGGTGTGGTCATCTGCGAGCAGTCATTCTATCTCTTCCAAAGGCCAACAAGGCAGAGATGGAGCTCAGAATATGCCAGATGCTGTAGTTGGGGGTGATAGAGGCCAGTCACAGCCCTTGGTTCAGCCCAATCATATTGAACCTTAAGCCTGATGGGAGCTGGCATTTTTGCAGTGACTTCCACTGGCTCATCCAGGTCTCCCAGTTTGATGCCAAGGGTATATGATATCCTAAAGCTACTAGAGAACGCTCTGTACCTGTCCACACTTGACATGATGAAAGGCTACTGGCAGATTCCCCTGACAGATGTTGCAAAAAAAAAAAAAAAGACCGCATTTAGCATCCCTAGTGGCCACTGACCTTTTTGGGTGCATGGAGTCCCCACATTCAGTGTCTGGTGGACAGACTGCTCCAGCCCCACAATACCTACAGTGCTGTATACCTTGACGTCATCTATTCCAGCACGTTGGAGCAACTGCACATTAAGAACCTCCTCTGCACCATCTTCAATGCCGGCCTGTGGATCAATGTCCAGAAGTGTTTTGGGTTGACCGAGATCAAGCCTCAGTGGTCCAAGGTTGCAGCCATTCGGAACTGGCCCCAGGTCCCGGCTCCAAACCAAGAAGCAAGTACAGGCTTTCCTGGGTTTAGAGGGTTACCACTGCCGGCTTGTGCCTGGCTTTTTTAAGCAAACCGTGCCTCTCACTGAAATGACAAGGAACAAGTGACGTGGACCCCATCGACAGACGCCGTGTTCTGTGACCTGAAAATGGCCCCAACGTCTGCTCCAGTTTTGTTATCTCATAAATTTTCTCTACTCTTTCTCCACCAGATTGACATCTTGGACACTGGCCTTGGTGCCGTGTTGGGCCAAGTTGTCGATGCAGCGGGACACAACAGGTACCTCAGTGAGAAACTGCTGGACTGGGAGGCAAGGTATATGGCAATTGAGCAAGAGGCCTTGCCATGAAAAGGGTCATTATGCAGCTCCAATATTACCTGCTGGGCTGGGAATTTAACCTTGTGACAGACTACGCCCCCTTACAATGGCTCTGTGCCCACCGGGATTCAAACCTTTGTATCATCAGCTGGTTCCTGAGCCTCCAGCCTTGTAAATTCAGGGTGCCGCACAGGCGCAGGACCCTCCATTGGCAATGCCGATACCGATGCCCTCTCCTGGGCCCTCAACCTTACAGCCAGGCCCGCTTGCCCCACTGGGCTCAAGCTGAAGTGGGGCTGAGGTATGTAATAATCCGTTCAAGGCAAGAGGGGTATTGTCGCTGACGCTGTATTCTCCTTTCCTCATAGTGTCAAGAAGATGCCGGGTCAAGGCACTTTGCCCCATCCCTTCTGGTCTGAATCCCTGCTGAAGGGACATGTGCCTACAAGCATTAACAATGTTCTTTTCTTTATTATTTTCTCGTCTTCAGGCAAAAAAAGGGACAACAGAGTTGGTGCCCCAAAATTTTTTTGGCTGTCCTAAACTTTCATTCCCACATATGCCCACTATATATAAAATCAGTAAGTGAGCCACAGTGTATGTCATATCCATACTCGCCACTACAACACTTCAGGACATCACCATGATACTGACAGAAAATATGTAATGATCAAAGGCAGGATGGCACTTGCAAGCTGATACATTATTCTGTAATGCAGTTCTGTCGCAAAAATGTTCTGTAAATGCTGTTGAAAAATTAAAAAAAACGTACTGTGTTCTCTAGACAAAGCCTTACACCTTCTCATTTCATTATAGATGTACTTTTACTTTTGGTGCTTGAGTATGTTTGAAAGAAATCCCATGTGATGGCTTTTAATAAAAAGTAGCTCCATTATTCAAATGAACAATATTGTGCTTACTTCTGTAACAAAAAATAAAATATTTAAATGCTAAAGTAAAGTCAGTTTTGAATAGTGGTGTTTTCATCAAGTACTTACCCAACTAGATAGATAGATAGATAGATAGATAGATAGATAGATAGATAGATAGATAGATAGATAGATAGATAGATAGATAGATAGATAGATAGATAGATAGATAGATAGATAGATAGATAGATAGATAGATAGATACTTTATTAATCCCAAGGGGAAATTCACATACTCCAGCAGCAGCATACTGATAAAGAACAATATTAAATTAAAGAGTGATAACAATGCAGGTATACAGACAGACAATAACTTTGTATAATTTTAACGTTTACCCCTACCGGGTGGAACTATAATTTAAGTAAGCTAGTATTTGCATTGACAAATACCAAAATACAATGCAGGGCTGGAATTTTAATGTGTGATGGTCATGGGGATTCCCCCATTATAACAACAAATGGATTTTTATTTGTAGTTTTTACTCAACATTTTTTACTCACTACTATACTATTGTGCTTTCTGGAGTAATCAGTTTATTTGCAATCATTCATGAGTGTAGTACTGACTTTCTGATACTGTAAAAATACGTTAGCATCATTACCTTCTTGAAATTTTGGTATCAATTTAATACAGAATAATTAGTTCTTGTGACATCTCTAGTGTTTAACACTCTTAACTTGTGCAAAGAACCTTGCCAGTACTTTACAAAGTGAAACCCTACTCAGTAACCCTGCTAAGTATATTTTATTCAACATAGTGAACTTATAATTGAAAAGAGGGTAACAATTCCAAGTATGGAAGAGTATTCCTGGAAGTGATTGTTGTACCATTATTTTTCACGTATAACACAATAAACAAGTTTGCTTTGCAATATTAAAATACCATTTCCCAATATGGGTACAGTTTGTAAATATACTGTACAGTATGAACAGACATGTGCCTGTTATTGTGTCCTACAATGGACTGGCATTCTTTCCAAAGATGGGTTCTGATTTTTGTCAGGTTATCAGTTCCACTGTATTATTACTGTGTATCATAATGTAGAATATTGTATTTGTCTTCATCTTCCTGCTCTTTCTTTTCTGTTGGTCAGGCAGAAGATCGTCCTTTCATCTGGAATGTCTGAGGAGACACAAATATCAAGTGTCAGATGTTCCTCAAAGAACAGTATTACCGCTCAATTTAGTACATCAGCAGGTAAGACTGACACTGAAATTGCATACAGGGACATGGAAGAATTTTACTTTAAAGGCATCATTTCCCGCATATAGGGTTTTTAATATTATATAAATTTGTTAATTTAGGATGGTAAGGTGGCACAGGAGATAGCCCTTCTACCTCTAAACCCCAGGAACCAAGATTCAATACCCAGCATAGTCTTAGAATTTGCTAAATCTCTCAATGCCCATACTGCATGATGTTTGGTGGCAAACGCAAGTGGGTCTGGTGTGAGTAAGTCTTGATTCGTGTACGAGTGGCTCATACTAAGAGGCTAGTTACCTGTTCAGAACCTGCACTTGCCTGTCACTAGACAATGGCTTTCTGCTACCCCTTACTGGATGAAATATTGTCAGAAAATGGCTGAATATATTATGTATGTATATAAAAGACATTGTTGATAACAGAGTTGATTTCTTTCCTCTTTTGTCCAGGCCTTGGCTGTAGCAGGATTGAAACCACTCTTCAGACAAAGTCATTCACCACCATTACTCCCACTTCTCTGTACCACATCTTCAGATTCTCCTTGCAACAGAGGCTGCCCATACCAGTTTGTTCCGACCTTGCAACTGGAGAGTGCCAGCTCCTACGTTAAGTTGAACACTAGCCTTCCATCTGTAAACTGTGGTACATTACACACAGACAACGCAAACAGCAGTTCTCAGAATCTGCAGTCAGTTACACTCATGCTGCCCAACCAAATCACGGACTTGGAACAACAGTGTCATGGCAGCGCGGGCAGTCTGGTGGAAGCAGTATGAAAATAATTTTTATATTTTCTCTTTTTTGCTTTCTTTTTGCTGTTTTGTAAACATGTTATTATATATAATGCAGTATGATATAAATAATACTTTTTGATAGAACAATTTAAAAGGTTTGTGCCAAGTAAACATTTTATAAAATATATAAAAATGCACTTTGTGAACAGAAGATATTATCTGAAAATATTTTAAAAAGAGGAAAGTAGAGACATTTTCACTATCTTTAGATATATTGCAAAAAGTTTTTTTTGTGTCTCATTATCATTCCCAACTTTTGGATGACATGTAATGTTGCTATAACGATTTTCAAAAGACAACTGTAAAGTATCTTTGTTTAGATCTGTACTGATCTGTACATTTGCTTCAATGCCCATTTTTGCATTCTTTAACAAACAAGTGAATTGATTTTGTTCATTTGAAAAGTACATCAGTCTGTCATGTCAAATTTGGGAACATATCTCCCAGATCACTGGGAATCCTGAATGTCTGCAGTTATTGAATGTGTAAATGTCCCTTTGCTTATTACACTTGCAAGACGATCCCTGAAGAATTGTGCAAACTCTGCAAAAATGCTGTAGTTGGCATTTCTACACACTGCCAACACAACATATTTTTTTATCCCCATGTAATATAAATGCTGGATTTTGTCCATTTAATTTGTTTACTCATGGTAATCTTCCTAATGTTTAAATTTCTAAGATGTTATCTTTTGTAATATACTACTGCTTTTGGAATTATCAATATATGGTAAATTATTTATATATAATAACACCTATTATAATATCATGGTACTTCAATTAGATTTTATGGGAATGTCTTCCGTATTTCTTAGTAGTATATTAATTTTGCATTCTCATTATAGGTTTTTTCTTAAATTCGGCATTATTTTTAAATGCAGGTGATTGACAAAATAAAGTAAAACATGTACATATACTAGAACATTAGGCCACTACAACCCAAAGTTTTAGGGCATTTATTCTATGAGTGTCTAGAACTTAGGCACACAATGTAATTTTTCCATTAAAAAAATACCATCATTTGGTATATGAAAACTCATGCACTGCTTCTTAACCTCCCAAACTGGCCAAAATAGCTGACATCTGTTGTCTGGGAAATCTATGGTATGTGGGCTATAACACTGATACTTTTGAGACTATTTATTGACCACTTTTGCTTAGTATTTTGTGGCATTTTTGTCAATTTTTACTTCCATCCTAGACTGGTGCACATACAGCACACTATGCTCAAGAAGTGGGAACTTTTGTCCACAGTTGCCCCTGGCTAATGAAATTTTCTCCTCCAACTTCTACACTAACATCACTAATATGCATTACCAGTGTCACTGAAGCTTGTGCAACAAGAATCAAGTCTCTCCCATCACACACTATACCAGTGAGACAACCCTGTACAGGCCTCACTGGTTTTCCATAAAATCAATATGATGGAATTTTGTTCTGTATCACATTCACAGAGTTGTGTTCACATTAAGAAACATATTTGAAAAACTCAGCTATAGACCCCAAAGCAGCTTTAAAAGCAAATGGCTGACATAAAACAAAGTTTAAAATCAAGACGAAATGGAGATATGGTGCCTTTCAAAAGTGTACTACTACTACTACTACTAATAATAATAATACACTTAAGAGCTGTGTTTCAGTATACACTACCAAATATTAGTAGCTAAATAGCCAGTTACTGCTGGGATTCTACTTTGGCTTTGTTTAACCCCATAATGGATAAAAAAAGTGGAATAATGTTACATTTTTACAGCAGTCACCACTTATTTTTGCTCCTTACAAATTTACCTTCTTCTGCTGGGTATACTTTTTTTATTTACGATGAAGAATATTTTTTTAGTTTGTTGCATTTTAAATAACTTATTTAAAAATTATTTACATTTATGATGCTGCTAGAAGTGGGACTCAGAATAACAATAAGGAGGTTCAGAGAACAAAGTTACCGGACGGCATTTTTTTTTGGTTTGACAAATGGCCAACTTCAGTGTAATCTTCAGCATGAAGTACAATATATGGCATTTCTCAGCATCTGCAGACTCTGTTTGTTTGATTTTGTCACATACAGTGAGCTCCTATGTCATTCACACACCCTTAATGGGTCAAAGCTCTTCTTTCAGGACTTCTGGGAAGTGGTAGAAGTGCGTGTGTATTCCTCTCACCATACACTTTAAGGAAACCCATTGCTCTTCTTGATGCAAAGAGTAGCAGATTTAATGAGAATTACGTTCTGCCCAGCCACTTCATACATGTCCTTAAGTATGATGGGATATTAATTACTTTAGTATCATATTTACCACACTTGTGTAGAAGCATCTACTTCCTGTACAATTTAAAACCTGCGATGTACTCAAGTCATTATTTTGTAAATTACCTGTATTTAGTAAGTAACTACTGCTTCTATTTTCTCCCAGACTATTTCAATGCATTTGATGCTGTCAGACCTTACAGTATTTATTCTTTACAAGAGAAATTCAAACTTGTCAATGATTAGAATTGTTTGTTATCATTTAGAAAACTAATTGTTTCATTACATAAGCATTGTTAGAGACAGCACTGTCCTTTGGTTATAGCAGCATTCTTGTTAAAAATAAAAATGCATCTTTTATATGCTGCTGTGATGTATGTTTGGAAAGGTAAGAGGTATACAATATTTAGGAAACACAACATTTATTTTGATGTAAAATTGGGAAGCAGAGATGCTGATTGATTCCCCGTGTGTGTGTGTATCCTTTTTTAGTAACGTGTCTGTAAAATGTACCCCCCTGCCCCAGCAGTTATCCTGATTGTCTGCATGTGCATCTGTCTGTTATTACTCCTTAACTAGCTGTCATTACTTACTCCAGTCCATCTCTCCATCATTGAAATGTGTTACCTCTATAACATTTACATAGATGAAAATATTGGAAGATTATCTAAATTATTGTTCTTAAAATACTTTCCAAAACCATTTATACAGGGTGTTTTAGCCATTTTACATATAAATGTTTAATGCAGTGTTTTTTGTATTATACCGTTTTCAATTATTATATTTATATCCACCTTATGTGCAATCTCTAACCTTTACCAGAAGCAGCTCCATGAATTTGTTTCCATGCAATGGATACATTAAAAAAACAAAGAAAGAAAATAGTGAAATAAAAATGGAGAAGGTATGGGAGTACATTTTCACAAATTTATTAGGATCATTCTTGTTTTCCAAAATCATTTGGGAGGACATCAGCTATTTTAGTCAGTTTTATGTTTTTAACAGTACACAGAATATAACCATCCATCCATTTTCTAACCCATGGGAGTAATAACATCTGTAATGGTACAGTTTACCCAAGAAACTATTGTTGGTGATTTGATAGCTTTACCACAAACTCTTTGTCATTGTAATTTAATCACCATCTTAATACATCGCTAAACTGAACAGAACTAACAAGAGCCCAAATGAGTGTGTATGGGATG
The DNA here is from genome assembly GCF_900747795.2 of Erpetoichthys calabaricus. NCBI lineage: Eukaryota > Metazoa > Chordata > Cladistia > Polypteriformes > Polypteridae > Erpetoichthys > Erpetoichthys calabaricus. Next base: position 46,444,576 of record NC_041411.2, on the reverse strand, counting down.
AGGGATATGGGGAGCCGCTGCAAAACAGCTTACTGTCACTGCCAACATGCACATTATATGGAAGTTAACTGAATGTGGGTGTATTGTCTGGTTAGCTGTTTTTCCCACAGTGTTAAACTGAAACACTGCTACCTTAGCAAGTTGTTTAAATTTGGTGCCATCAGCCAGGAAGCAAATAAAGAAATGTGCCTCCACCATCAGACTCTAAAGGCTTCTACTAAGCATACTTTGATCTCAGAGTTTTTGGTTTTCAGGTCTTGTGACATTTGCCAACAGGACAAGTAATGCTGGGGTTTCGATAGATGATTGCTCATTTCCAAAGTGTAATTTTGACTGACAGAACATTCAGTTTCAAAACAGAGGTACTAAAACAAACAAACAAGAAAAAATTGGATTATAAATAGTACTGTCCTTTGAGTCACTCCAAATAAGGTGGATATAAGCTCCATGTACTGAATTTAGTGTTTTGGTTTGGCCAGTACAGTAAACACCATTTATGAAGTACAGAGCCAAAGATGCAAAAATAAACTGTGCTGTCTCCTTTGTAGGTTCTCATCTCAGAAGGACTGAACCACTTTGCTCAAGACCCTTCCTTTATCGAAGTGGCTAAGCAAGAAATTGCAGATGCTTGTGAAATGACTATAGAGGAAATGGACAATGCAGCTGCTAATATTATTAATGGCAACAGCCTACCCAGTCCAAATGGCAACATTATACCCTTTCTTAGTTGTAAGGGCAGTGAAGCTCAACAAAACAAGCCACAGGAATACCTTGCGGAGGACCTTGAGCAAGGTGAAAGGGATTGTGGGATTGCTAAAGAAGAAAAAACTTTTCATATTAGCACTGCATAAAACAACAGACCATGCAGTAATCGAGGTGTTTTATTGGATATCTTTTCCTTCTGCTTGTTTTATTTGTAAGAGAAACTATGATCTAGGTTTGTTTCTGAAGTGCCTCACAGTCTTCGTTCCCCTCAAGGAGCTAAAGGGGAGAGAAAAAAAAAAAAGTACTTGTTTTACTTTTCACATGGAAAAGGGTGAACCAGCAGTTAAAGCTCGTTTGTCCTGAAGTTAATCATTTATATCTGACGTGCAAGTCACAAAATGGATGCAATCTGTCTGTGTTCAGGACCAGAGCAGAAGAGACAAATGGAAACATTGCCTCTTTTTGTCTCCTCCTTTTTACAATCAAATGAAGACAATTCCTTGGACAGAGCAGTAGACTGCTGTTGTGTGAATATTCCTTGTGTTCAGTTCTTACAAAAATATTTTATAAGGCAAAAATCCAAGGGATAGCACCATCTGCTGCCAAATACCTCTACTTTGACTTTTTTTTTTTTTTTTTTACCATTTTCTTTTTTGTACACTCAAATTAGCGGTCTGCCTCAGTTTGATGGATTGATGTGAAGCAGACAGGGCTAAGGTAGGGGTGGGGCAGTGGGGAATATGAAAGTGCAAGTCTGGCCTGAATCTATGCTGCAGCCCTTATGAGTGAAGAATGTACAGATTTGCTAAGCTAGTCAGGGCACAAATACAACATGAAGATGTTTCATTTCCTTTGGTACCCTGCCTAATATTGCTTTGAGAAACAGAGACAGCATCGAGTATGTGCTAGCAAGTTGTGAACTGACTGGGCATTTTAAGGAAACTGTATCCCACGTTATCTTTGGCAAATTCAGTTTTATTTGATTTCTCCCTTTTTTTAAAATTTAAAACAACAAAGCCTGTTTTTGTTTGTTTCATGATTTTAAATAGTAACGCTTGTAAGATGATTTTTATTACTTTACCGCCGTCTTTTTCTCTCTCTCCCCCCTAACTACCCCACCCCTCACTCCTATTTGAAAAGCTGCACCATGTAGTTCAAGTTGTGTTTTGGGTAAAACAAGTGACAATTGTGGCATATGATTGAAAGGCACTTAACTCATTTTATATGCTTATGTTTGTGTGTGCCTATTTTTGTACACTGATGCCCATGAAGTGGGTGCCCATGGGTGACTGATTGTGTGTTCTTTCACAAGATATGCAAAAACAATGCAATAACATACATGACTGTGTAGAGGTCTCAAAAGCAACTGTATGGAAAAGGAAAAAAATCCAGATGATTTATACTTTTGAGTTTATTGAGTTGATGATCTTTCCTTTGAAAAAACTGTTATACTTGAAATCAGGTCAATTTCAATATTTTAAGAAAATGATCTCGTGACAAGTAATTCCTTTGTCATTTTCTTGTACGTTATTAATATTCTATAGTTACGTTTACTGATTTCATTAATTGTGTATTTACTGCATGGATTTCTTTTTAGTATTCTACTGTGCCAAGTTATGCATTTGAGCTAATAAATGATTTTATTGGTTAAGGGGTATATAACTTATGTAGTTTCTTAAAAGAAAAACTGTACATATTGTTGTTATTTAGGAATACACAAGGGCATACTGTATTTTATATAGACTGATTTTGCATATCTTGTGTTGATTGGTTTTGATTTTTTTTGTTATTTTTTTCCTTGGAATTGAATGTATTTTTCTTCTTCTCCCCTTCATGATGTCCCTGCTAGTTGATTTTGCAGGAACATTTCATTTGTCAGCCTTGGTGCATCTCTCAAGAGTTTGCTGGCAAATGAGGACTTAAATCAATTCTATTGTAAAACAAATATATATATATATATAAATCTGATTCTATGGGTTTTTAAAATCTGTCTGATTTCTTGACTTGAACATCCTAGAGTGTTTCTTTTTGCTTTTCCTCATTGTCAAGTTGTTCTTTCGTGATCTTTTATACTTATTTTTTGTTAAATAATGCATTTTTTCCTCAATCAGCTTTGTCACAGCAAGTGTGCATACTTGGTAGTTCTCTTTAATTTTTGTATAAGCTTAGATCACTACAAAGTATAGCTAAAGCATAAATGTGCAAGAAAGCACAAAATATTTAACCAAAAATGCCACAAAGAAAAGACCTCTATAACAAATTACATTCTGAAGAAGTAATTTATTTTACATAAATCTAGACTTTGGAACGGGTGACATGTAAGTCAAAACATGTATCTGTGATATATACAGTAAATCCTTGATACCAGCCGATTCATTTCATCCATCCATCCATTTTCCAACCCACTGAATCCGAACACAGGATCACGGGGGTCTGCTGGATCCAATCCTAGCCAACACAGGGCACAAGGCAGGAACCAATCCTGGGCAGGGCGCCAGCCCACCGCAGACAGATTCACTTATCCACCATTATTAAACCGTACCCTGTTTTGAGACACCCGCAGTCTAATCACACCTATTCAAGGATAAGGTCCTCATTATGAGCTGCAGGATGATTTGGGGACAGACATCAGGGTGTTAGTCTCGCTGCCACACACAGTAGGGGGAAAATAAACAACAACATTCAGTAGATTCAGAGATTGAGGACAAACAAAACAGGTCTGTCATGCCCTTAGATCTCTAGGGCTGCACAGACGTTACACTGTATGGATCAGTGTGTGTCTGCCTGGTACTTAGAGGCGTGAGTAAGCTGTTGGACCCCATTCATGATGGGCACGGGGCCTTGTAAATGAAGAATTCCCAGCAAGTGTTGGTCATAAGCTTGCACTGATTCAGTACCTACCCTTTGTACACACCACTCTTCAGTATTACCAATTGGATTGCTTAGTGAGAGCCTCAGATCAGCCCTGCTGCAGTTACTCGTGACCACTGATGGAGTGACTAGAAGATAACTGAACTTGACTATAGGGAAAATAAAAGTCGTAACAAGGATCCTGTAGATGAAACAGTGGACAGATCAAGCCACAAAGTGCAAGAGCGGATGACCAGCATGTCTGCCCAGTCCCTTCTGCCACTGAGATGACATCTTGCAAAAAAAAAAAACAAACCGAACCCCATTTTTCCCATAGTATCAATGTGTCAGTATTAATGATTTCAATATCAATGGGGATTTCCTGGAAAGTAACCCCTGTGAATAACGAGAATTGACTGGATCAGGCAATAAGGTTTGAAGCAGTACCTGACTTTTTAAGTGTTTAAAGATTAGCTCCTATGTACTACCGTGTATGAATTGCAAGTTTCCAGCTTTTGCTGTTATATTGTTCCTTGTTTCAGAGCTAACTTATTATGGATGCTAAAAGCAGCAACAACATACAGCAAAATCATTCAATATTTGCTGGTAGAGACACTGTCAGACATTTCTTTTGCCTAGTCACTGTGTTCCATGCTCAAGGCTCTGGTGTTGGTTCACAAAACCTTTGATTCTATCTTCTCACTTTATGGTATCACTGACTCTTCTATTTGTAAGCAGACAAATGTATTTAATAGTAGTATGCCAGCTGAAAGCACACAAAATATAAGCTATTTTATCACTGCCAAGTACAACTTCTAACACTTTTGGGTGAAAACCCTACAAGTGTCTTTTTAAATTTGATGCTCTTATGGGTGCCTACTTGTCTGAAAAGTAAAACTACTGATTTATACATTACATGCATTATCACCATCATCTTCAACAAGTCACTGACACAGAGAATGTTTTCCATTTTTTGTGACTGTAAAGTGTTCAGAAACTGCTGACTTTGTTAAGATGGTTTTTGCCATTGTGACTTTGTGTATGAGGTTTCAACTACCCTAAATATTTAATATTTAGAAATTTGCCAAAAAAACTAGAAATCATTCTTCAATGTAAATTAAAATCCTGAAAAAACAGTTTAATTGAATTAGAATATGTGAAATTTGAAATTTAATGCATTATATGATACTTTACATTTAGTGAGAGTCAGTGCATTTTTAACAATTCTGATTCTAGTAACCCAATAATTGCTTCTGACTCCACAGCCCTGTCCATGAACAGTCCTGCACACTTGCCACAGTTAGGAGATAAGCAGCAGAAAGTCATTATGGTAGGAAGTCTCTCCAAATTAAGTAAATGATCACAGCATTTGACAAGAATGAGAGAAAAAAAATCCCACCATGGACTAAACCATTTAAGAGCAACTGAAGTGTGGCTGTGCATGACATACTACACACTGAAAGGTGTGGTGTTTCTCAACCTCTGGTTTGCGATCCAGATTGTTGCCAGGAGGGGCACAGGATGGTTCGTGAGTGGGTCACCTAAACGATCAGCAGTGCTGCACAAAGTTTCACCATTTTTAAATGAGCTCATTTCACCAAGGTGGGGCTGTTGATCACATTGGTTTCACCAAGGGGGCAGTTTGCAATTGCTGGTAGTGAGTTTCAATGAATTAAAAAATGCCAAACTGGACCATAAAAGTTGAGAAACACTAGTGTAAGGAAGGCAGTGCAGGCCTAATACATAAGAATATGCCACGTGGAGCAGCGTCGATCAAAACAAACCTTAAATGGCCATCCAAGAGTCAGAAAAGATGCTGTATGAGACCCTGTAAAAATTATAACAATAATAAAAGATTTATTACTGCAGCTGGGCTTGGCAGCTTCTAGAACATTATTACCCTATAAGTCAGTTGTAAATCAGTCCATGTCTCTGTGTGTGTATATATATATATATATATATATATATATATATATATATATATATACACAAAATCTCCCAAACCGTGAGGACTTGGACTTAAAATTTGAAATGTACGTTACCCTTGGCCCGTAGGTGCTCGCTAAGAAACGGTTTTATAAATTTCGTGGTCCAAACGCATTTTGTCTGTATGTCTGTCTGCTTTTCATGAGAGAATTACTTAACGGATTTAGATCTGGTTGTTTTCTATAACTTGCTTGAACTTTCTGTTTGATTGCGACTTCTCTCATTGCGCTAAGTACCATGGTTCGCTCGCAGTACCGATGTATTTATGCAACTGCAACAGAGTGGTTGTGGGCCGAGAGCAGAGGGGCGGGCCTTCCTCATTCACCAGCCAGCCTCTGTTCGAGTTGGTCTTCGTCTCGCCACGCGTTGGAGTGCACCTTGCACCCGCTTAGCTAGCAATACGTGTTTGTTCAAAAGACATTATCATCTAGAGATTGTTAAGGAGTAACGTTTGACATTTTTGAGTGAGAGATCAGAGCTCCATGTGTTTTACAGGGTAGCTGCTGATTGCCAGAGATATCGCGGCCATGTGCTTTCCTCCCCATGCAGGGAACGCTCTCCCTATAAGTTTGTTCTGTTTCATTACTATGTGGGCGCAGCCACAGGGTACAGCTAGTATGTATATATATATATATATATATATATATATATATATAGTGGAAAGCAGTCTGGACACAGACAGGTAGGCATGTTTTAAACACCACACACACGTTTATTTACACTACAAGTTACTTACAGAAGTGCATACAACCCCAAAACTCACCCAAAGTCCAGGCCTTCACACTAATGCCTCTCTCTATCAGGTCCACCTCCACTCTTCTCCTCCCGAGCTCTGTCTCTCTTCCTCCCAACTCCAGCCATCGAATGGAGGGAGGCGGCCCCTTTTATACACACACGGATGTACTCCAGGTGCCTCCCGATCAGCTTCCGCCAGCACTCCCCAGTGTGGCAGAAGTAACGGCTGCACACCTGGAAGATTTCCGGGTGTCCCTGGTCTTCTTCCCCCCCAGCACTTCCAAGTGTGGCGGAAGTGCTGAGGGTAAGGGCTCCTCAGGCATTGGGGCGCCCCCTGGTGGTGACCACGGGCCCCTGTAGCATTGAGCTTCCAAGCTCAGTTCCCAAGGGCACCGTGGCGGATGTTTGCTGGCTTGCAGACCAACCATGAGCGTTACCTGGTAGGTAACCACCCATACAAACAGATTGTGATTCAGACTATGAATGCCATGAATATACATATATATATATATATATATATATATATATATATATATATATATATACGAGGAGGGACCCAAAAATAATCTGAATTTTGTTGTTGTTAGGTTGGTAGTTGTAGTACGTGGTTGGGCCGCTAGGGCGATCTAGTTACACTCCTCACAAGTCAGTCTGCCAAGTGCCATCAGTCTGGAAGGTTGTGCTTGTGTTCAGTGAATTTTTTTGTAAAAGTAGGTTGCGCAACAGTGTGAGAAGGAAACGCCCTGATTTGTGGGAGTCGGGTAATTGTTTCTTTCATCATGACAACGCTCCATCTCACACTGCTCTCAGCATTCGCCAATTTTTGGCAAGAAACGGTATGACAACCCTGAACCACCCACCCTACTCACCGGATTTAGCTCCGTGTGATTTCTTTTTGTTCCCTTGGATGAAAAAAGACTTGAAAGGAAGGCGTTTTGCTGACGTTGAAGAGGTAAAACAAGAAACGACCAGAGCATTAATGGGCATTACTTCAGACGAATTTAAAAAATGTTTCCAACAATGGAACAAACAGTTAGATAAGTGTATTTCCGCCAATGGAGAGTACTTTGAAGGAGACTAATTGTAGTTTGTACAGAAAATTAAACACGTTTTAAAAATATTTCCGGTTATTTTTGGGTCCCCCCTCGTATATATATATATATATACACACATATATACATGTGTATATATATACATATATATAGACACATACTAGCCGTCTCCTGCGGCTCCACCCACGTGGTAGTGAAGCAGGACACTGAGAAGGGCCCTTCCCTGCTCCCTACTAATGTCACACTTCTCCATCCCCTCGGACTCTGTCTTGGATTAGTGCGAATATATCACTCCTGCAAGCGAAAAATCAAAATCAACCAGAATGTTCAAGCAAATTATAGAAAAAAAACCTGATCTAAATCCGTTAAGTAGTTTCTCATTCGCTAGCTAAGCAGAGGTAAGTAACGCTCTGAGGGTGGCGCGTGAGTGAGGAGGGCCCTACAAGCAAATTATGACACATAGCACAATGAGAGAAGCTGCAAAATCAACCAGAATGTTCAAGTAAATTATAGAAAAAAACCTGATCTAAATTCATTAAGCCCCTTCACCGCCCTCTGCCGGATATATCCGGCACCGCTGTTTTAATGCTAACGCCATACTGCCGGAATTATCCGGCACATTTGCCTGTGGTTATATGAATGCCTGGCAAGTAGTATAACTGACGGTTTGGCGTGGGTATTATTACTACGTTGTATTTCGACAAGTCTGTGGTTGTTTTGGCCGGTCATGTGACGTGATTCGCATGTAACAGCTGTGAATATGGCGAAACGTAAACTGACTTCAAGTGAGGCTTTGCAGGCGATTTTGGACAGTTCTGATCATGATTGTAGCAGTTCTGAAGAAGATTTTAGTGACAGTGATGAGCAGCAACGTGCGCTGCATGATATTGTGAATGAAGACGCATCGGATGACGGCGCTGAGTGGGTGTATCCCCAGCATCTCAGCTGGGCTGCTGCCCGAGGTGAACTACCTTTTCTGCATTCGTTTGAGGGAACGTGTGGCTTTATTGTTGATGTAAACAATTACACTGCTGAGCAGTTTTATGAGCTGTTTGTGTCACCTGATTTGATTAGACATTTTGTTCATCAGACAAATCTGTATGCAGCACAGTTTATTGAGAAAAATCCCAATTTACCTCCACATTCCCGTGTTCGTGCTTGGGTAGACACTGATGAAAACGAAATGAAAAAATTCATTGGGATTTTGATGTTGATGGGAATAATCAGAAAACCAGATATTGAGATGTACTGGTCTACAGATCCTATGTATGCAACACATATTTTTGCAGCTGTCATGACACGTAACCGATTCTCTTTGCTGCTGAAATTCTTTCATTTGAATGACAACAGAAACGAGCCAGATAAGAAAGATCCAAACCGCGACCGCTTGTTCAAGCTACGTCCTTTGATTGATCATTTATTTGAAGCATTTCAGTTGCCCTACATGCCAGGACCGTCAGTTGCAGTTGATGAAAGTTTATTGTCGTGGAAGGGCCGCTTACAGTTTCGACAGTATCTACCATTGAAAAGGGCACGGTTTGGTATCAAGATGTTTTGCTTAGCTGAGAATTCAGGTTACATTTATAGATTTCGTGTATACACTGGCAACTTGCACAACATTTAGTGGTCAATACTGCTTGAATAAATGTAAAAAATGTAAAAAAAATGTAAAAAAGTAAAAAAACAAAAATTGTTCAGATTTCGCCTGGCTTGGGGAATATTTAGGGAGTTGGCGGTTAAAGGGTTAAGTAGTTCTCTCGTGAAAAGAGGACAGACATACAAACAGACAGATGTTGGATTTTACATTTAGAGGCCTGGGAAAGTTAGCACATTAAGTTTTGTGATCAACGTGGCCTGTTTAACACATTAAAAAATACTGTGACATCCAGGGCTGGCATCAAGGCAACAAGGCCTGAGGCAGTGCTTTGGTCAGGGAAGCATGTTCATGTACTTTTTTTTTTATGAAACAAGTAAGTGTGTACCTAAGGAATTACATAGACATCCAGTGCCATATTTATATACTACCCTTAAAAATTTTCTGAAATAAAATTTTCATTCAAAGGTTTAACATTTCATATTACGTGGTTCACAATGATAAGCCACATGTCAATACGTAGCAGAGGTGTTAATTTTCTTGATTTATACATGCTGACATAGGTGTAGAGGAGTGGGAGGAAAAGGGGTTTACGGCAGTGCTGGTGCAATGCTAAATAAAAGTTGCTAAGGTAAAAATTACACTCTTTTTCATGTCATGTTTCTGTAAGAAGATCGTATCAATGTCTTATCACATTGCTAAATGAGTTATCTTTGAGTGGCACTAAAACCAAAATAAGTCTCTAGTACCTCTGTATTTATACCTTGCCAGTCTGCCAGCCACCTTACAGTGCTGACTACTATAATATAATGACAAAATACTACAAAATAGAAGTGCAATCATTATCCCTACCTATGATTCAAGTTTGCAATATCTTTGCAAAATTATGCAAAGAACCCAACATAAACCTTCCAAGTAATGCAGAGTGTCAATGTTTAAGTGAGATAGCAGCTACAGAGATCCCTTTTAATGTGCCATGAGCAAAAGTGTAGGTACAACAGTGTTTTCAAAATGTTTTTCTGTGGTGGCACTCCTTTTGTAACCCAAAAAAACCCAAGGCACAATTCCACCAACCACAAAAACATTAAACCTATACACTTGCTAAACTCCCTTCCAAACTGCGATCACAGAGCTGCTTTTATGTTGGCTTCTTCAGGTAGTCCTGTCCTCCTCAGACAGGTCTCCACCACCTGAGGGTGGGTGTCTCTCTCTCCCAGGGGCACTATGCTATTATTTCCACGGTGCACCAGTTGAAAAACACTTGTGTACAGTAATAATCATCAAATGGTTAATGATGGTAAACAATTGAGGATAGTATTTACAGAGTTTTAGCACAAATTTTAACCTATGCCCATTTAAGAGATGCTTATTCTTTCAATTAAATCAGTTTTCAACAGTGCATTCAAAGTCAACAGTTGTTTCGATTGTTTAACTTTTACTTTGACACATCTGTGTCTCATATGCTGTGCCAATTTGATAATACATTGGCCTTGTTTTCTTGTTGTCTTCTTTTCAACATGCCGTTTAGGAAGGCATTCAAATTCAGGTTGTACTTGCTCAAGTAATATTTGTTAAAAGTTCAGGTTTAAGGTCATTGGTTAAGTTTAAACTATGCCATTCATTTTTTTCTACATTCCACTGAGTGGATTCTACATTAAATTTGTGATTCAGTGTGTATTTACATCATGATTTATGTATTAATTTCATAATTACGTTTTAATGTTAGATGTGATTAATTATTTTAACTATTTTAGTTAATTTTATTAATTATTTTATTCCTAGACCTAATATATATATATATATATATATAAATATATATATATATATATATATATATATATATACACACACATGCACACAGAGGGGTGGGCAAAAGTAGGTTTACAGTTGTGAGTTTGCAAAACAGTTAATTCTTGTACTATTGCTTATTTATTAATTATTTTATTATTTATCTTCTTCTTATTATTATTATTAAAGTGCACTTAAGGATAGCAATCATAACCTGTATGTCTTTTTCGATACGAACAACCCCTGTATATGTAGTATGTGTGATTACTCATTCGTTATGAGGATTTGATTACTCATAATAAAGAAATACATAAATATTTCAATATATTAGAATGGATGTTAAAAGTTCAAAGTGCATCTATATGTCAATTGGTACTTAATGTACCTATGTAAGCTTTATTATTAATAGTTTTGATTTTCTGCTCATGGTACATCTCCAAGGCATGCCATAGCCATCACTTGAAAACATGGCCCTTCACAAAAACGGTTTTCTGTGCATGTAAAGTGACATAATCAAAGAGAGAGCGTAGTCTGGATACTTCACATGCCTGTAATGCACATACGAAGCCTATGTAAAATTGGTCACAATTACTTAAATATGTTAATTTAGTCTCCACAACAGCTGTCCTATCCACTGTGTGCCTATCTGTCCCATGAGTGCAGAAGTGTTCATCTGTATTTCATCTAAGTCAAAACATGGCGAGTCATGAGAGTTTACTGCCGGAGTTCTATTCCTAATGTTCTGTTCATCATTGACTTCATTTTAACTTGACATTGCGCTGCTTGCTGCTGTGCCCTTTTCTCACCTTGTTTCCCCATCATAGTCCTTTTGCTTATTTCTGCACTTGCCTGTTATGATGGTACAGTACCTTCTAAAACTGCTCCTTTACTTTCTTTTGTTGCTTTCTGTCATACTGCAGTATCCCAAATGTTGCCTGGTTTCTTGCATCTTCTATTTCAGTGGAATTCTCTTTCAAGTTGTTTAATTTGTTGGGAAGCTGCAGAATGTTAGTACTTTATCTTCAGTATGTGGTAGATGGTATTGTGGCTCCTGTATTGGAGAGAAGACCACCAGTTGCCATATGCTGCCCCTTCCTGCCCCTACTACTTGACATTCTTTTAGGGCTGTTGTTCAAATTCCTCTTTTTAACACTTGTGAACTTTTGCCAATTTTAACATTTTTTTTAATTACTGTTACAGCAAGTGTGGAGCTTGTGGGGTGTGAGATACACCAATCTTCAAGTCATCGTGCTACACTCATTGTCAGACAATGGGAGATTAAAGGTTTGTGTTTTTTGTGTAAAATTGTTGGGTAGTGAGTTTGAGGGTGATAGACTCACGCTTGCTGGTGTTATATTTTAATACTAATTAAAATTCACAGACTTCACAGAGGCTTGCAATGGGGGCTGGAGGATTGAACGTTCTATCTAACTTGGTTTGTTGTTGCTAGATTGGGGACAAAATTCTGTATCAGAAGTAGAAAAAGCTGAAAAACAACCTGCGGACAAAGTGCGTGGGTAGAAAAGAAAGACAAAATGGCTGCTGCTGTTCCCGAAAACTAGGTTCAAGTCTTGGCCCAGTCACTGTGTGGAGTTTGGATGTTCTGCCTGGGATTGTGCAGGTTCTCCTCACACGGTCCAAAGATGTACACATTTGGTCAAGAGGTGAATCTGAATTAGCTCAATGGGAGTTTCTAGCTTATGGCCTGTCTCTTCATCCAGGTTTGGCTCCTGCTCTGTACCTGATACTCCACAGGCTCCAGCATCCTCGTATGCTGGATGGAAGGTTTTAATATGAAAGAAAATGTAGGTGAAAATCAATCTTCACATGCACAACACAAGAAAGTCATAGCAATGATTAATTATAAATTGTTTAACATTTTCTTTGCCATAAATTGCAAGAACAGACTGGTCAGATAAAAAGTAGTGCAGGTTTTCACAGAGGATGTATAGTCAGGTCCACAAGTGTTTGGACAATGACACATTTTTCATCATTTTGGCTCTGTGTGCCACCCCCAATAGATTTGAAATTAAGCAATCATTATGTGATTGAAGTGTAAACGTTCAACTTTAATTCAAGACGTTTAACAAAATTATCATATGAGCTATTTTTCTGCATAGCCCCCTATTTTCAGAGGCTCAAAAGTATTTGGATATTTGAATGACGAGCTGTGCCACAGCCAGGTGTGATCAGTTCCCTCATTATTTCATTACCTACTTAGGAGGTAAAAGGTCTGAAATTAAGTCCAAGAGTGGAATTTGCATTTGGAAGGGGTCACTGTGAAATCTTAATAGGAGGTCCAAAGAGCTGTCCACATAAGTAAAACCAGTCCATCAGTAGGCTGAGAAAACAAACCCCTTAGAGAGACAGCAATAACGCCAAGAGTTGTTAAATCAACCATTCGGTACATTCTTCAAAAGCAGGAACACACTGGTGAACTCAGCAACACCATAAGGTCTGGAAAACACCAGAAGACAACTGTGCTAGATGACTGAAGAATTGGCGATGAAGAACCCTTCACAACATTTAACCAAACCAAGACCACTCTCCAGGAGACAGACCTATCATTGGCAAAGTCTACAGTCAAGAGAAGACTTCATGAAAGTAAACACAGAGGGTTTATCACAAGGTGCAAGTCATTGGTAAACCTCAAGCATATGAATGGCAGATTAGACTTTGCCAGAAAACATTTTTTAAAATCCTGTCCAGTTCTGGAACAATTTTCTTTAGACAAATGAAATGAAGGTTACTATGCAACAGAATGTTGGAAAGTGACGAGTATTGAGAAGAGAAGAAGCAGCTCATGATCCGATGAATACCACATCATCTATGAAACATGGTGGAGGCAGTGTTATGGCATGGGCATGTATGGTGCCAGCGGACATCAGTCACTAGTGTTTATTGATGATATGACTGGTGATAAAAGTAGCAGAATGAATTGTGAAGTGCACAGGGCCATACAATCTGCTCAGATTCAGCCAAATGCTGCAGAACTGAAAGGTCAACACTTCGCAGTGCAGACGGACAATGAGCCAAACCATACTGAGAAAGTAAACCAAGTGCTTTTCAATGCAGAGTACTGGAATATTCTTCAAAGGCCAAGTCAGTCAACTGACCTCAACCCAACTGGACGTGCATTTCACTTGCTGAAGACAAAACTGATGGCAAAAAGTCCAACAAACAAGCAGCAACCAAAGACAGCTGCAGTAAAGGCCTGGCCAAGGATCACTAGGGTGGAAACCCAGCACTTGGTGACGGCCTTGGGTTCCAGACTTCAGGCAGTCGTTGACTGTAAAGGATTTTCAACCAAATATTGAAAATGATCATTATATTTATGATTATGTTAGTTTATCTAAATTCTTCTGAAATAGGGGGAACATATATAAAAATGGCTGTCATTCCTAAACGGCTCACACAATGTTTTTGTTAAATTTGAAATTGAAAATTAGGTCCCTGTCCAAATACTTATGGACCTGAAGGTATAATGTGGACATCCTGTGTGCATTTCAGATGCTCCGTGAGAGCTCATGTGCTCCTGTACTGGTGGTGAGGGAGTTCAGTGTGCCCATGTGGCCAAAATGGCCCTTTCCTTCATTAACTGTGATTTACTACTACAGTACAGTATGTTTTAAAACTACCCACACATACAATATGGCTTCAAAAACAGAAACACTATTTCACAGACTACACAGACAGGAATGGAAGATGCAGGTTGTGTGATTCTTTCTTTATGTAGTTCCTGCTAAACATCTGTCAGATCAAGAAATAAGCAACCACTTTTGTTCAAAAGATATAGTCAAGGCAACAGTGGACATGGTGATGAGAGATGAGGGGAAAAAATAAAAAGCCATCAAGGTTCCCAACATAGAGAGCATAGAAAAGAAAGGCAAACACGCATTAATATCACTGAAGTAAACCAAAAGACCTGAGGTTTAACTGGTATATGAAAACAACTTTAAAATATTCAGTAATATTAACTTCTATACACAGATGCTCAAAACGGGTATTCTAAATGTGTAAACTATTGGCAAGAGCATATGTTTCATTTGTAAATGTTATCGACTTATTTCCAACAAACTGTCAGCTGGCTTGTAATTAATTAATCATCTGAACATGCAGCGCTGTGGGCCTCTTATCAGCAGGCACTGTTCAGCAGTTTTTAACCTTTGGCTATAAAATTTACCTTGACATGTGCTAAATGATGATTAAATGGATGTCTGTTCTTTCTTTTTTTGTGTTTGAACACGCAGTTTCTAGTTTGTAAATAAACGTAAAATCTAGCATGGCAGGAACCAGTCCAAGCCTTGCTTAATGCTGTAGACTTTACAGTAGGAAGGAAAACCAGAAGAATGTAGGGAACATCATTGAGAAAACCCATAAGAAAAAGATTATTTTTTTGTGTGTCTAATGTTAAGAAGTATAAAAAAGTTATATAGCACCCTGATGTGTGGAGTACAAGTCACAGGAGGTTCTGCTCAAGCTTTATAACGCACTGGTGAGGCCTCATCTGAAGTACTGTGTGGAGTTTTGGTCTCCTGGCTACAAAAAGGATATAGCAGCACTAGAAAATGTCCATGGAAGAGCGACTAGCCTGATTCCAGGGCTACAGGGGTTGAATTATGAAGAAAGATTAAAAGAGCTGAGCCTATACAGTTTAAGAAAAAGAAGATTAAGAGGTGACACGATTGAAATCTTTAAAATTATGAAGGGAATCAGTACAGTGGATCGAGACTATTATTTTAAAATGAGTTCATCAAGAACGTGGGGACACAGTTGGAAACTTGTTAAGGGTAAATTTCACACAAACATTAGGAAGCTTTTCTTTACACAAAGAATGATAGTCTCTTGAAATAAGCTACCAAGTAGTGTGGTAGGCTGTAAGACTTTAGGGACTTTCAAAACTCGACTTGGCTAAATGGCCTGTTCTTGTCTAGATTGTTAAAAAAAAACATTGACCAATCTAGTTTCTGAAGCTGCACAATCTAATTCCAAATCACAATAATCAAGAGATGATACCAGCAGCCTCAGGTGCAAGGTAAAATCAAACCTTAATAAGATCCTAGTCTATTGCAGAGCAATGTGCACATACATAATACCTCCACAAAATCAGAACCTGCATATTTAGGATCACCAATCAGAAAAGAGTTCTCAGAGAAAATGCAATTTTTACCAAAACTTTGTTACTCGCTCTTAGAATTCAGGGCACAGAGAGCCAGAGCC
Source organism: Erpetoichthys calabaricus (assembly GCF_900747795.2). Lineage (NCBI taxonomy): Eukaryota > Metazoa > Chordata > Cladistia > Polypteriformes > Polypteridae > Erpetoichthys > Erpetoichthys calabaricus. The sequence goes on along the minus strand of NC_041411.2, from coordinate 46,428,646 downwards.
TATCCTGACAGCACTGGGTAGCAATTCCAGGAAAACGTCACTCATGCTAGGCTAATTCAAAGTGAACTGTTATCCGTACACTAATATCTTTCAGACATGAGAGGAAAGCTAAAGTACCCTCAGAAATACTCCATGCATATGAAGGTACTAATTCCACACAGAAGGTGATTTATATAGAATTTTCTTAATGTAGCAGAGCTATTCCCTGCATCTCTGTGAAGCTAACGAAAGAAGGAAAGTCTGACAGCTAATTTTAAGTGACTTGATTTCCTTGTCAGCAAAGTTTGAGGTGAAACACAGGAACTTCTATCCTTTATGATATACCTGAAGACATTTACAAATCCACAGAACTGGTTAAACACTCTCAGACTCTTTAAACCCCAAAACTGCTGCTGCCGAGAGGTCAACATGTGACATCTAATTACCCAAGAAAAGGGCTGCAGCATAATCAGTAATAAAAATAACTTAAATTTTGTTTTCAGTTACCTCCCACATTACATTTACCAAAAATAACATTAATCACATTTTGAGACATGCAAATATGGTGTAGGGTTGAAGAAGAACAAATTAAAAAGTTCTTTCAGTTTCACATCTGGTAATAAATCCTTGTCTTTCAAAATCTGTAAACATGCAGCTTGACAAGAACACGAGTACAACTGTGAGCTCCTGAAATGAATGGTGTAATGGTGATCTCTTTCTCTCACTCCCAGCTGAGGATAACCCAGCAGCACACTCGGTGTCCATTCCTTCTGACAGTTCAAAATTGTTTTAAGGTTTACAGGGTCGTTGCTGTCACATGCACAAAGCACAGCTGTATTCGTGCTAATCAACGTGCAATCTGACAGAACACAGTCCGAGTCTTCAACAATAGGCACATTTTTTTTGCAGAGGTATTTCTTTTAATCATCGTGACAGCCAATATTTGATGTCATACTATAAAGAAAATGGAGGCTTTGAGTAAGCGACTTAGCTCCTAGTATGATCTTTGCTGCCATCTAGTGTATAAAATCAAACAATAAGCTCTGGGAAACAACAATGGTTTTGGCCTTCTTCACCTTGATGTTGACAAGACCCTTGAACATGTTAAGCTTTGAACTTAAAGTTAGTAACAAGACTTGATGCTATACGCATTTTTTGGAAAATATATTATTATAGAACATACTTGTATTATTGTTATGAAGAAAAGCACTATGCAAAGAATTACACATCTCTGAATAAAATACGCTTTGCACGTTGCACTTTCAAAAAAAAAACCTAATTAATTGAAATAGCGATTGATCAAATAATCAATTTGCAAAATAATTGTTAGTTGTAGCCCTACCCAAAAATAATTCTGCTGACTTATGAACTCGTTTTTCTCAACTTTTGCAAGTAGTTTATTGGCCTTTAACTTCAACACAACCTCTAGAACAAATTGAGTTTGCTCTTTAATATTTTAAGAGAAAATATACCCCTTTAAACAATAGCAGAATATGTCACTAATGTACAGTATGACTGGAATATCACAGGTGCATTAACCATTTCCATACAGCATCACCAAATACTTATTTGCAATTTTAAACGCCATTACCTTCTTGTGCTGGATCAAGGTGTAAGCGCTCGTGAGGTCCAATTTAACAAAACAGGGGCTAGAAATTCAGCCCAGGATTGTGGGTATTCTACAGAAATGTAGTAATTCCCACAATTTCATATTTTTAATGCACACATTTTCTGCACATATTTATTTGGTAAAGCAATCTGTCTTACTTGTTGCAAGAATATTTAATGTCTTCTATAAAATCACTATTTTAAAATTGTGCCTTATATATTGATAAGAATTATTTCTATTTCCATCATTTACGTTTGGTTAAGCTCACAGGATGTCACCAAATGTTGCAGCTGCTCCTGACCAGCGCATGCAGCTGCAGAATTCTGCAATCAGCTGTTTGGTGGAGCTGCACAAGCGCACCACTGGAGTCGACAATGCGGCTGGCGCATGTTAACAGCATTTAAACTGCACTTTACTGTTCGACTAAACTTCGTTCAATTAAAAGGAAAAACAGGAACATTCTTGTGTTCAAATCAAAGCACAAAATTCAAGAAATTGATTTGGATTGTTTAGTAAATTCATACTCAGTTTTGCTGCTGTTCATGTGGTGAATTGACCTCTGCCAGTTCATACTGTAGCTGTGTTGCAACTAAACTTACAGGCAATCCTAATTGGCATCTCTTTAAAATGACTGCGGGGGACTGACTGCTTTTAAACGTAAAATCAAAGACACACAAAAAGATAAACAATGCTCAAGGATAACTTTCTAGAAAACTGACTGTGGTACGGCCAAAGGAGGAGGACATTTCAGAGTAAAGATGAGAACTTTGTAGTAGGCTTTACCTTATGATGCCATAAGTGAACTTTACATTCTTTTATAGTCTCTTATACAGTTGTGCTCATAAGTTTGCTTACCCTGGCAGAATTTGTAAGATGTGTATCGTACTTTAAAGAAAAGGTGACTGATCAGGCAAAACAAGTTTCATTTACTCTTAATGGAACCCAAATTAAAACTAGAAGGCGGGGAGGCCAACTCCGATGCTGGAGAGCCACAGCGGCTGCAGGTTTTTGTTCCAACCCAGTGGCTTAATTAGAAGCCAATCCTCACCAATAACAGATCTTTTTTAATTCCATGACTTGTTAGTGTTTTAACTCTACCATGTCAGTTTATTCTTAAATCATAGATTTTTTCCCCCTTTTTAATGATATATGTATTATCCAAGTGATTTGAAGCCTATAACAGGTGAGTAATTTTCAGTTCTTCACTTTCTCTTAATTAAAACAAATAGTGAATGATGAATACACACGGGTGGAAATGGAGACTAGCTAGATGTAGAATTGCTGGTTCCTTTGTCATTTGCATCTCATTGCTAATAAGGAGCAGTTAAAACAGTGAATGCAGCTGTTTGGGACTGAAATAAGAAATTAGGGGTTCAAAATCTTAGCAAGTTAAGCAGAAAAATGTCACTCGAGCAATAAGAGCTTCATCAGCAATGAATGATTTGTCATGAAGCAATTGGGTTGGAACAAAAACCTGAAGCCACTGCAGCTCTCCAGGACCAACGTTGCTCAGCCCTGACTTAATGGGTCTGAGACTTAAATAGCAAGTAAATTAAATGAAGTTAACTGGTAGCAAAAACTTGTCACTAATTAAGAAAACAGAATAAAAACCTGTAGCCATTATTACTCTCCAGGATCAGAGTTGGCCATCCCTGCTATAAGGCATCACAGAACAGCACAACCAAAACATAGTAATAAGGAAAATAGTGAGATGGTCCCTGTTCAAAAGTTTGCACACCCTTAGTTCTCAATGCTGTGTATTGCCCCTTTAGCATCAATGACAGAATGCAGCCTTTCGTGAGAGTTGTGGATGAGGCCCTTGATTTTCTTAGGAGGTAGAGCTGCCCATTCTTCTTGGCAAAAATCCTCCAGGTCCTGTAAGTTCTTGGGTTGTCTTGCATGAACTGCACGTTTGAGATCTCCCCACAGTGGCTCAATGATAATGAGATCAAGAGACTGTGATGGCCATTCCAGCACCTTCACTTTTTTCTGCTGTAGCCACCAAAGGGTTGACTTGGCCTCATGTTTTAGATCATTGTAACACTGGAAGATCCAAGTGCATCCTGTGCGCAGCTTCTGGACTGATGAATTCAAGTTTTCCTCCAATATATTCTGGTAACATGCTGCATTCATCTTGCCATCAATTTTCACTAAGTTACCTGTGCCACTGTAGCTCACACAACTCCAGAATATCAGCGATGGTGTACTTTTTATCATGAGCTTTGCATTTATGGTTGTGATCATAAAGTTCAATTTTGGCCTCATCACTCCAAAGGACTTTGTTCCAGAAGTTTTGCGGCTCATTTAGATTCTGTTTGGCATATTGTAGGTGAGCTGTTTTATGGCATTGGCATATTAAAGGCTTTTTTCCTTGCTACTCAACCATACAGTCCATTTTTGTTCAATTTTTGGCATCTTGAAACAGCAACACAACTTGTTTGCAGAGAAGCCTTTATCACAGCTGAAGTGGCTTGTGGGTTGACATCTCGATAAATGATCCTGGCAGTTATGGCTGAAATCTCAGTTGGTCTACCTGACCTTGGCTTAGTAAACACAAGAACCCCTAACTTTACTCGTTTTTCTCTCAGAGTCTGAACACTACTGACAGGCATTTTCAGATCTCTGGATATCTTTTTATATCCTTTTCCTAATTTATACAAATCAACAACCTTCTCTTGCAGGTCCTTTGGCAGTTCTTTTGCTTTCCCCATTGCTCAGTATCTGGCAAAGTCAGTGCAGTTCTGCATGAATTTGAATTGACTAGATAGATAGATAGATAGATAGATAGATAGATAGATAGATAGATAGATAGATAGATAGATAGATAGATAGATAGATAGATAGATAGATAGATAGATAGATAGATAGATAGATAGATAGATAGATAGATAGATAGATACTTTATTAATCCCAAGGGGAAATTCATAGTTATTCACAGATGCTGATTCCAATCCAAGAGGTTACAGGGTAACGCTCTCCCTTAGTTACCCTTAATTTGAACCTGTGTGCGTCAACTTGTGTGTATATTATCAGCCCCAAAATGCAAGGGGATGCAAACTTTTGATCGGGCCCATCTGGGTGATTTCAGTTATCATTATTGATTTAAAAGGGCAAGCTTAATTATGTGATAACAGGTTGATTCATCTGAGCACACTCCCTAATTAAAAGGAAAGCTTTCTGCATGATTACTTATATTTTCCAAACACTGGTCAATATTTCATAAATTTTGCCAGGATATGTAAACTTATGAGCAATACTGTAAATGTCCTTTGGTTTTATCCACAGTTCATTGTATACCGGAAGCAAATATATTCACTGGCAAACTAGTAAAGTCAGCCATTCTCTAACCTGCTGTCTCCAGTTCAGAGGAGCAGGGAGCGAGAGCCACTCTGGCAGCACCGGGCACAATGCAGGAAAAGCCTCTGGACAAGGTACTAGTCTATCACAGGGTCCACCACAACAACACTCACTCGGGGACCATTTAATCAAAGCTACACGGCTTTGAGAATGTTGGGGGGAAAACTGGAGTACTCAGAAAATAAACACAGGGAGAACATTCAAACTCCGCACAGACAATGAGATCCTGGATTTGAACGCAGTATGCTGGATCTGTAAAGTTGCAGTGTGCTAATCAGTCTGCATTATTGTGTCAGACTAAGTGAAGGATGAATTACTGTAATTATATTTCAACTGAATATATCAAGTTAACTACATTCACACTTATGGCCTTAAGTTGACTGCTTAACTGCTTTAAAGGTGCAGAAAATTGTACTCTGATGGGAAAAACAGCAAATAAATAAAATGAATACCATGACCAAGGATACCTCAAACAGGATGACATTTTTGATCTCCATGCTAATGTAAATGCGCTTTGCATTTTCTCTTTGCTTTTCATAGACCTAAAAACTTTTGAAAGCAGATTAATTTTCTGTCTGAAAGAGTGGAGTTGGTATTACAAATGTGATATCCTGAATAGCAGATTTCCACCCCTAGCCCAGTGCCTCAATTTCCAGCAAGACAGATAACTAGTGACTGGGGGGGTGGGGGGTCCTCCTCTAGTTAGACCTAAATGGGTGTGCTGTGTCTGACAGAGGAACTTGTGATACGATGTCTGTGGTGTTTTTAAATAAATGAAGAGTGTCCCGGAGTGTGCAGGCTGCGATTGGGTGTGCGTATGACGGGGCTCGTTCAGGGGCTGACTGGACTGATTGGCTGATCATGCATTTGCCTCCTTCAGACCTCGGAATGAGTGAAGGACAACACCGGCACCCAATCAGGCAGTATAACGGGAGCCTGCATGGTAGAGAAGGGAAGTGAGCAAATCGAAAAGGGAGAATGGAGGTTACAGCATCTAGCATATAATAAACTGAATACTTCAATGACTTGCCTTTAGTACAATATACAGTGTTTTCACAAAAATTATCTACACTTTTTGGCATTTGAAAAGCAAACCCTGCCTTAGGGAAAAGGGTCACACCTGTCTGCTGGATTTCTGTATGTTTTTATTGGTCTGAATTATAAATAACATTTGTACTTTTTTGATGCCATTTTGTTTTCCATTATCTTTAACCATCAGAGAAACAAGCTGCTGTAAACTCATTACATTTCCTTGTAACGAAGGAGTGTTATGTGTTACCATTTAAATTCTTGTAATCCCATTACAGTTACTGAGACTGAACTTGAATGTTTTTACTTGCACAATACATACAACATACAGGATATGTAACTAGATAAGACGTATTTGAAGTGCAGCCATTGCAGCTCACACAGCGTTCAATGTGTGGGTACCTGACCCATGTTCCTTTGCCCAACATAAAATGCACTGTCCTGTTTTCATGCTGACATAGAGCACATTGAATTTAATGACACGGTCAGATCTGAACTGGACATGTGGCTGTTTGCTATGTATTCCCTTGGTCATCACGTCCATCTTTCTGGTTCCTATTACTATAATTTAGGAACTTAATCAAGGACTTTGTTAAATGGTGCGACTCAAACCACCTACAACTGAACACCAGCAAAACCAAGGAGCTGGTAGTGGATTTTAGGAGGACCAGGCCCCTCACGGACCCCATGATCATCAGAGGTGAGTGTGTGCAGAGGATGCAGACCTATAAATACTTGGGAGTGCAGCTGGATGATAAATTGTACTGGACTGCCAATACTGATGCTCTGTGCGAGAGGACAGAGCCGACTATACTTCCTTAGAAGGCTGGCGTCTTTCAACATCTGCAATAAGATGCTGCAGATGTTCTATCAGATGGTTGTGGCGAGCGCCCTCTTCTACGCAGTGGTGTGCTGGGGAGGCAGCATAAAGAAGAAGGACGCCTCACGCCTGGACAAATTGGTGAGAATGCAGGCTCTGTTGTAGGCACGGAGCTGGACAGTTTGACATCTGTGGCAGAGCGACGGGCGCTGGGTACAAATTGGGTACAAAAACCACAAAAATCTCATTAAAAATATTCACTTCTCTTGAAGCAACAGCTTGTTTCTCTCATCCACACCACCTCTGCCAAGCAGACACAGCACAAGACCAGTTTTCTTTTTCCCAATCATCCTGTTTGTGTTCAGGATGAACACCCCATCTCACTGGATAATATTCTTAAAGCTAAACAGCTAAAAGTTCACATACAAGTCCATACAAAAAGACACTAACACACCTACACAGTGTCATATTTCCAGTTTCTTTTTGCATGCAGAGATTTGCATATTTTGTGGTTTACATTCAAATGTTCACAAGCGTCCTACTAACTTTTAGCATACCAGTAAAATCCCCCATGCCCCTGATTCCATACTACAAGAAGAAATTCAACCAGTATACCAAATCACTGGTTTATTGCTCACTTCTACTGCTATGCATTCTTGGAAATGAAGGGGCTGTCATGTGTACTACTAAGTGGGCATTTAAAAAGTAGTGACATCAGGAAGCACAGATACATGCAGGGGACTTGACTGTAGTTACAGTATATTGTGTCACTAGAATATGAAAATGTAGTTTTAAATTTCTCTATAACAGACAAATTTAAGTACTAAAGGGCTTCTGGACATTTACAGTTGTCGAGCCCCTGTCACCATCCCACTGTTGCTTCCATGCCTGTGTGCCAAAAGCTACTAGTATGGGAAGGTTTACTGTATTTATAAGTTCTCATCATGTGCATCAAGAGAGCATGCCAAAATGAGGAGGACCTGCGAGGATGGACTCCACAACCCACTTCACCCGAGTCTGTCAGAGGCACCGTCTTGTAACTCTTAAGCTGTGCAAATTCCTGCTTTGTCAAACTGCATGCCAAAGCTACACTGTAATGTTGCTTTCTCTGCAAAGCACATTGTAACTGAGCTGTTTTAATTTCCTAAATTTGTTTCATTCTAAAATCAGATGACACTTGTATTCCAGTGATTTTTATTTATATTCAAAAACCAACATCTTCTGTCTACAATGCTTTAACTCAAGTCTGCTCTTCAGTTAATATTTTGTCAAAGTCTTCTGGGTTGTCATTTTAAGCACACCAGTGTGTTTCTTCATTACGTAACCCTTTGGTTTGTTCAGTATCAACTGCTTTTTCCACCACTAATAAGATTTTTATCAGATATTTAACTTACCTCAGTTTAGTCATACATACTGAAGGGTTTCACAGTTGTGCAAAGATTTGAAAATATAAAATAGTCAATCGCAAGAGCATCCATGACTAGCAATAACTTATCAGAGGCATCACCAATATGGCAGAGGACACAAACTTCCAGGGCATGCAACACAAACACAGAGCAGCTCCTGTGTCCCCACACTGGCAGACCCCTTCTGTGTGTCAAAGCCCAGAGACATGATGCTTGTTCCCTTGTCCAGAAATACATCTGCCCGCCGGTTACCTCCTTACACAGTAAAATAAACCCACTGCAACAAATCCATACAGCTCCAGACAGAGAGATGGAATAACAAATATAAGGTGAACTTATGAAAAAGATGCAAACAAAGGAACAACAAAACTCTAAAAAATTCAGTTGATACTGATGCCAGAGAACATCCAACAAACATGATAATTTTACAATATATAGTTGATTCAGAAAGTATTTAGATCCATTCAATTTCTGCAGACATTACTGTGTTGTAGGTTTCATTTTAAATGATTTTGCTTATCAATCTTCATTCAATAACCTTTAATGACTATGTGAAAACATGCTTTCAGAAAGGTTTACAAATTCATTAAAAATCACAAAACTGAAATCTCTCGTGTCTAGGAATATTCAAACTCTTTGCTGTTTCAATTCAAATTGAGCTCAGGTCCATTCAGTTTGCTTTATTTCTCCTTGAGATGTATCCAGGACTTGACTGGGGACCACCTATGGCAAACTGAACTGATGGGGCATCGTTTAGAAAGGCGCACACTGGTGTTTAGAAGGTCCCACAATTCACACTGTATGTCAGGACAAAAACCAAACCATGAGGTCCAAGAAACTCTCTGTAGACCTGCACAATCAAACTGGGGTGAGACATAGAGCAGGGCAAGGGGATAAACCTTTCGTAAAGCTTTGAGTGTTCCCGGGAGCAGACAGACCTTAATAATTGTGAAATGGAAGACGTCTGGAACCACCAGGACTCTTGCTGGAGTTGACTGACCAGCCAAACTAACTAACAGGGCAAGAAGGGTCTTGGTCAGGGAGACGAAGAAGAAGGAGAAAAAGAAAACTGATGGTCATGAAAAAAATGTGAAAAGCCTCATTCACCAGCAGTTCTAAATGAAGTATCCATCCATCCATCTGTTCATTCTTTCATTTTATTAAATTGTTCATTTACAGACAGCCTCCATCTCCGCAAAATGATATTCTATCAGCATAAGGTACAAGGCACAAATCTGCCTAGCCAGCTCTTCACAGCACACTCATTGGGTAAACATTTATTTACAGAGAAGTCTCCAGTTAACATATGCGTGCATTTTATTTTTTAATATTCCATGTATATTTGTACATTTAATTAACAATGAATTAGGAAGAGAACAAACAAGAATTCTATTCATGCTACACATTTCTATTTTACATCCAATCAAACCAAAACTAACCAAGGCCTGGCCTCTCCCCCCTTTCTGATTTCCATTCATTATTAGAGATTCGAATCAGAAAGGCCAAAGTGACCATAGGTCATCTAGGGGTAAACTCCGTATTATAAGTTGGTAAATAAAGTCTGGAAACGCCATGCCCATTGTCATCATCATCATCATCACTAAATAGTGTAGATTTACCATGGATTTAGATGGAAGATTTTGAAGAAAAGAAACCTGCCCGACTTTCTTAAAGTGTTAAATTTACGTATTGTGAAGGCCGTGTGCCACTGGGAGACTATGGCTTGTCGTAACTGAAGAAGCAAATCTAGCAACTCTGAAAGTCTGAGAAAGCAAGTCACACTATAAAGGTAAAAGGGGGCTGGAACAAATGATCATCAACCACAGGGGCAAATGACAAGAGCGTCACAGCATCTCCTACCGTAAGGCCACACTTTCAATGAATGTTTCACCACCAGATTAGTGATAAATTGTAAATAATTAGCAAGTACAGAAGTGTGGAGCAGCACATATAGTGAAGTGCTTCAACAAGATCAGCTAATCCAGCCGACACTGTTTTAAGCACACAGTAATAAAAGTGGAAACTAAGTCTTTGTAGAATTGTTTTTTTATGTGCCCTGTTTTTGGGTTCAAATCAATGAAGTAACCACCATTGTATTTATTTTTAAAGGATTAGTTAATTATCGGGCGGCACGGTTGCACAGTGGTAGCGTTGCTGCCTCACAGTTAGGAGACCCGGGTTTGCTTCCCAGGTCCTCCCTGCATGGAGTTTGCATGTTCTCCCCATGTCTGCGTGGGTTTCCTCCCAAAGACATGCAGGTTAGGTGCATTGGCCATCCTATTTGGTGCTTGGTGTGTGCCCTGCGGTGGGCTGGCACCCTGCCCGGGGTTTGTTCCTGCCTTGTGCCCTGTGTTGGCTGGGATTGGCTCTGGCAGACACCCGTGACCCTGTAGTTAGGATATAGCGGGTTGGATAATGGATGGATGGATAATTAATTACAGTAGATAATGCTTGGGAACTAGAACGTATTCATTTTAACAATATTATTTCTCCCAGGTAATGTGAGATAAAGAGATGATCATCTCATGTTATCTCCTAACATCTTGTTTGATGAGGTTTACCTTGAAGTAGATTTTTTTGAAACTGTAACTGACAGATGGTTTAACTGTTATATACACTGATAATTTCTGTATTATCTCTATCTATTATTTATTATTTATTTATTACTAGACAAAGAGCCCGTTTTGACAACATAAGATGAAACGGGAACGAGTGGAATAGTATAATATATAATAAGTATAAGCGCCACAAACCTGATATAGGTGTATTGAAAGAATGCGTAATTAGGCCTCGAGCTGTAGTCGAAATCGCCTTTCTCTTTGAATTTTCGCGGCCGTAAATCCGCCTCCTGCCGTGATGTCGGTCTCGTAAGGTTTTTCGGGCAGCTGCGCAGAAGGCGACTGCGCATTCAACTTCGGAAATGCGCAGAAGGCGATGTGCGCAGAAGGCGACTGCGCATTCGGCTTCAGACGGATGTGAGTGAGTGAGTGAGTGAGGAGACTGGTGAATTATCCATCCATCCATCCATCCATCCTCTTCCGCTTATCCGAGGTCGGGTTGCGGGGGCAGCAGCTTGAGCAGAGATGCCCAGACTTCCCTCTCCCCGGCCACTTCTTCTAGCTCTTCCGGGAGAATCCCAAGGCGTTCCCAAGCCAGCCGGGAGACATAGTCCCTCCAGCGTGTCCTGGGTCTTCCCCGGGGCCTCCTCCCGGTTGGACGTGCCCGGAACACCTCACCAGGGAGGCGTTCAGGAGGCATCCTGATCAAATGCCCGAGCCACCTCATCTGACTCCTCTCGATACGGAGGAGCAGCGGCTCTACTCTGAGCCCCTCCCGGATGACTGAGCTTCTCACCCTATCTTTAAGGGAAAGCCCAGACACCCTGCGGAGGAAACTCATTTCAGCCGCTTGTATTCGCGATCTCGTTCTTTCGGTCACTACCCATAGCTCATGACCATAGGTGAGGGTAGGAACATAGATCGACCAGTAAATTGAGAGCTTTGCCTTATGGCTCAGCTCCTTTTTCACCACGACAGACCGATGCAGCGCCTGCATTACTGCGGATGCTGCACCGATCCGCCTGTCGATCTCACGCTCCATTCTTCCCTCACTCGTGAACAAGACCCTGAGATACTTGAACTCCTCCACTTGAGGCAGGATCTCGCTACCAACCCTGAGAGGGCACTCCACCCTTTTCCGGCTGAGGACCATGGTCTCGGATTTGGAGGTGCTGATTCCCATCCCAGCCGCTTCACACTCGGCTGCGAACCGATCCAGAGAGAGCTGAAGATCACGGCCTGATGAGGCAAACAGGACAACATCATCTGCAAAAAGCAGTGACCCAATCCTGAGTCCACCAAACCGGACCCCCTCAACACCCTGGCTGCGCCTAGAAATTCTGTCCATAAAAGTTATGAACAGAATCGGTGACAATGGGCAGCCCTGGCAGAGTCCAACTCTCACTGGAAACGGGTTCGACTTACTGCCGGCAATGCGGACCAAGCTCTGACACCAGTGGTACAGGGACCGAACCGCCCTTATCAGGGGGTCCGGTACCCCATACTCTCGGAGTACCCCCCACAGGATTCCCCGAGGGACACGGTCGAATGCCTTTTCCAAGTCCACAAAACACTGGTTGGGCGAACTCCCATGCACCCTCCAGGACCCTGCTAAGGGTGTAGAGCTGGTCCACTGTTCCGCGACCAGGACGAAAACCACACTGTTCCTCCTGAATCCGAGGTTCGACTATCCGACGGACCCTCCTCTCCAGAACCCCCGAATAGACTTTTCCAGGGAGGCTGAGGAGTGTGATCCCTCTGTAGTTGGAACAGACCCTCCGGTCCCCCTTCTTAAAGAGGGGGACCACCACCCCGGTCTGCCAATTCAGAGGCACTGTCCCTGATGTCCATGCGATGTTGCAGAGGCGTGTCAACCAAGAGAGCCCTACAACATCCAGAGCCTTTAGGAACTCCGGGCGTATCTCATCCACCCCCGGGGCCCTGCCACCAAGGAGTTTTTTGACCACCTTGGTGACCTCAGTCCCAGAGATGGGGGAGCCCACCTCCGAGTCCCCAGGCTCTGCTTCCTCATTGGAAGGCATGTTATTGGGATTGAGGAGGTCTTCGAAGTACTCCCCCCACCGACCCACAACGTCCCGAGTCGAGGTCAGCAGCGCACCATCCCCACCATATACAGTGTTGACACTGCACTGCTTCCCTCTCCTGAGACGGTGGACCAGAATCTCCTCGAAGCCGTCTGAAAGTCGTTCTCCATGGCCTCCCCAAACTCCTCCCATGCCCGAGTTTTTGCCTCAGCAACCACCGAAGCCGCATTCCGCTTGGCCTGCCGGTACCTATTAGCTGCCTCCAGAGTCCCACAGGACAAAAGGGACCGGTAGGACTCCTTCTTCAGCTTGACAGCATCCCTCACCGCCGGTGTCCACCAACAGGTTCGGGGATTGCCGCCATGACAGGCACAGACCACCTTACAGCCACAGCTCCGGTCAGCCACCTCAACAATAGAGGCACGGAACATGGCCCATTCAGACTCAATGTCCCCCACCTCCCTCGGGACATGGTCAAAGTTCTGCCGGAGGTGGGAGTTGAAGCTACTTCTGACAGGGGGCTCTGCCAGACATTCCCAGCAGACCCTCACAACACGTTTGGGCCTACCAGGCCTGACCGGCATCCTCCCCCACCATCGAAGCCAACTCACCACCAGGTGGTGATCAGTTGACAGCTCCGCCCCTCTCTTCACCCGAGTGTCCAAGACATGTGGCCGCAAGTCCAACGACACGACCACAAAGTCGATCATCGAACTGAGGCCTAGGGTGTCCTGGTGCCAAGTGCACATATGAACACCCCTATGCTTGAACATGGTGTTTGTTATGGACAATCCATGACGAGCACAGAAGTCCAATAACAAAACACTGTCGGGTTCAGATCGGAGGGGCCATTCCTCCCAATCACGCCCTTCCAGGTCTCACTGTCATTGCCCACGTGAGCATTGAAGTCTCCCAGCAGAACGAGGGAGTCCCCAGATGGTATGCCCTCTAGCACACCCTCCAGGGACTCCAAAAAGGGTGGGTACTCCGAACTGCTGTTCGGTGCATACGCACAAACAACAGTTAGGACCCGTCCCCCCACCCGAAGGCGGAGGGAGGCTACCCTCTCGTCTACTGGGGTAAACCCCAATGTACAGGCTCCAAGTCAGGGGGCAATAAGTATACCCACACCTGCTCGGCGCCTCTCACCGGGGGCAACTCCAGAGTGGTACAGAGTCCAGCCCCTCTCAAGGAGATTGGTTCCAGAGTCCAGGCTGTGCGTCGAGGTGAGCCCGACTATATCTAGCCGGAACCTCTCAACCTCACGCACAAGCTCAGGCTCCTTCCCCTTCAGAGAGGTGACATTCCACGTCCCAAGAGCCAGCTTCTGTAGCCGAGGATCGGACCGCCAAGGTCCCCGCCTTCAGCCACCACCCAACTCACACTGCACCCGACCTCCTTGGCCCCTCCCATAGGTGGTGAACCCATGGGAAGGGGGACCCACGTTGCCTCTTCGGGCTGTGCCCGGCCGAGCCCCATGGGTGCAGGCCCGGCCACCAGGCGCTCGCCATCGAGCCCCACCTCCAGGCCTGGCTCCAGAGGGGGTCCCGGTGACCCGCGTCCGGGCGAGGGAAAACGCCGTCCAAATTTTTTATTCGTCATAGGAGGTTTGTATAACCGCTCTTTGTCTCATCCCTCACCTAGGACCAGTTTGCCTTGGGTGGCCCTACCAGGGGCATAAAGCCCCGGACAACAGAGCTCCTAGGATCATTGGGACACGCAAACCCCTCCACCCCGATAAGGTGGCGGTTCGAGGAGGGGCTGGTGAATTATGTATTAAGATATTACATATCTTACACATCAATAGTGCTGCTACTTCTTTGTCTTGTCTTTGCACAATGTCTTTTCTTGTTTGTGTTTTAATTTTAAATTTACATTTTTTTTCTATTTTTAATTTATTATTTGCACTTCATGTTGTTACACTGTGGACCCTGAGCTTTGTAATTTCGTCTGTCTGTATACTTGTATATGATTGAGATGACAATAAAGTTCACTTTGAACTGTCCTAAGTTAATAAAAGTAAAACAATTCAGTATAATCTATTGTGCAAGACAAGTCATGCATCACAATAAACTTGTTAGGGTGAACATATGGAATTCCTCTGATAAGTTAGGAAGTGTGTCAGTGATGAGCATGTGTGCCAACTTATAAATATTGGAGGGGAGAAATAATAAATAAAATAACAATTCAATAGCCTACCATTGACAACACTAGTGGGCATTGATAGACTCAGCAGCAGAGTAGTAGTAGTAGTAATGCTTTTATTTAAATGAAGCATTAAAAATTCCAACATCTTAGGAATCTGGTCTTCAAATCAAGACATTTTGGGCTATTTTTGATTTTTTTTGTCTTTTTCATTTACAGGGAATATCCATGCAAAAAAAAAAATGACGAGATTTTCTTCACTTAAAATGTGTGTTTGGAGAGCTTCTTTTTTCATAACAGACGTAGTAACAACAATAATCATCATCCTCCTCCTCCTCTAGCCAGAGTAGTATAGGAGACGACGACACAGGAAGATGAAGCGACCAGTACTTTGATTTCATTCCAAGTATCAGCATCTGCTGGTCAGTTTAACTGTGTTAATAGCTGGTAAATGGCCTCGACTGCTTACTAGCTTCTATGAATTGACTCTTGATGCCCCCCATGTTCAGTTGTCACACACTACATAATTCTCCATAGTCAACTTCTCGTTTGACAGACTGACTTTGTGCTTTGATATGTTTCAGTGCTCCTTTCAACATCTGATATGAGTACAGTAAACAAGAAACATGGATCACTAATTAAAGATAATCTTTATATTTAAACTTCATCCAATTTTGTGATTATACTGGACTATTCAGTTTAGTTTAGGAACCTCAATTAAATAGTTTGTAAGGGTGCTTTATAAGATTCTGACTTACTGGCAGGTTTCAGAAGCAGCTTGTAGCAATGTAGGCTCAAACACAACTGGCGTGCACTTTTCAACTCAACTGTTCACCATCATGACTTTTTGCGAGTATTGCTCCAGGATTGGGGGGTCGCAGGTGGGACTGACCCAACGCATCGTAATGACAGAGCCAAGGTGAGCTGGGAGAATAAGAAAACTGACTGCGACTGGACAGGGAACAGAACACAGGTACCTGGAGCTGCCCTGTAGTGCTTCTGGCGATTAAATATGGCTATGCAAAGAGCAGCTGTCTGCATAATAATTCAATAACCAATTCAGAA